>NC_140380.1:6647500-6817500 GCF_054491055.1 Hypomesus nipponensis | reverse complement strand
CTCCCTCCCTCCCTCCCTCCCTCCCTCCATCCCTCCCTCCCTCCCTCCCTCCCTCCCTCCCTCCTCCTCCTTCGCCCGTCACAATAACCCGTCACATCCAGATGCAGACGTTCCCCCCACCCCCCTCGTCCTCTCCCCCCTTCCTCCCCCTTCCTCCCCCTTCCTCCCTCTCCTCTTCCCTCCCTCCCTCTCCCTCCCTCTCCCCCTCCCTCCCCTCCCCCCGCTCCTCACCTATCACGCGCAGCTGCCCGGACACCTCCTTGGAGCCGAAGCTGTTGGTGACCTCGCAGGCATAGGCGCCGCTGTCCTCCTGCCTCAGGTCGCTGACGGTGAGGCCGGTGAGGCGGCGCGTCCAGCGGGCGTCCGAGGGCAGCGGGCGGCCGTCCTTCAGCCAGCGCACCGTGGGACTGGGGTAGCCCGCCGCCATGCACGGCAGCTCCACGCTCTGGCCGGCGCGCACCTCGCCCGCCTGGAAGCTGTCCAGGATGGAGGGGGACGACTCCGTGGGGTCTGGAGGGGGGAGAAGGTTGGGAGGGGGGAAGAAGGTTGTGGGGGGGGGAGAAGGTTGGGAGGGGGGAAGAAGGTTGTGGGGGGGAGAAGGTTGTGGGGGGGGGGAGAAGGTTGGGGAGAAGGTTGGGGGGGGAGAAGTTGGGGAGAAGGTTGGGGGGGGGAAGGTTGGGAGGGGGGGGAGAAGGTTGGGGGGGGGAAGGTTGGGGGGGGGGAAGGTTGGGGGGGGGAAGGTTGGGGGGGAGAAGGTTGGGGAGAAGGTTGGGGGGGGGGGAAGGTTGGGAGGGGGGGGAGAAGGTTGGGGGGGGGGGAAGGTTGGGGGGGGGAAGGTTGGTGGGGGAAGGTTGGGGGGGAGAAGGTTGGGGAGAAGGTTGGGGGGGAGAAGGTTGGGGGGAGAAGGTTGGGGGGAGAAGGTTGGGGGGGGAGAAGGTTGGGGGGGAGAAGGTTGGGGGGGAGAAGGTTGGGGAGAAGGTTGGGGGGAGAAGGTTAGGGGGGGAGAAGGTTGGGGGGGAGAGGGTTGGGGGGAGAAGGTTGGGGGGAGAAGGTTGGGGAGAAGGTTGGGGAGAAGGTTGGGGGACGGGGACGGGGGAGGGCGTTTCCTTTTTTTAAACGTCAATTCCACACAACGCCGGCACGGCGCCGGGTGCGTCGTGGCAGACAAGCCTCACCCATGACGGAGAGTCTTGCTCCGTTGCTCTGCCGCGTCTCTCCGCTGTACTTGTGTTTGGTGATGCAGCGGTAGGTGGACAGGGCGTCCTCCTTCTGCACCTCGGAGATGTAGAGCGCTCCAAACGACGTCAGGAAGAACCGGTTACCTGTGGGGGAGAGACACACAGAGAGAGAGAGACAGAAAGAGAGAGAGAGAGAGAGAGAGAGAGACAAAGAGAGGGAGGGAGAGAGAGAGAGAGAGAGAGAGAGAGAGAGAGAGAGAGAGAGAGAGAGAGAGAGAGAGAGAGAGGGGGAGAGAGAGAGAGAGACTCGTCATCGATATCAGAGGTTCAACATCACCTTGTCCGCCCGGAAGCCGACTGGTGCAGCCAACCTGGCAGGAAGCTGCCAGCTGATTGGAGGAGGAGCGACGGCGAGGGAGGAGCGGATGGGCGGGGGAGGGCAGGAAAGAGAGGAAATAACAAGGAAGGAGGGCACGTCTATAATGAGCGCTTGTCAGTTCGGGAGTGTTCATTCAGCTCACTCCCCCCCCCCCCCACACACACACACACACTCTCTCACCCACGCACGCTCTCTCCAAAACACACACACAGGCAGTGCCCTGATCATGTAGGTTTCGCAGCAACAAAGCGCAGCTATGGGGCCAACAGCTGGAGCACAATGGATGCGTTCATGTGCATCCGTGTTTTTATCACTACGATTGTTTTCACAGAACCGGACGCGCTGGACGCGCGGAGCCCTTGGCGTGTCGAGCGCCGCCGCATGACGGGGGGAGCGCGTGGAGAGACGGGGTCACGGCGGCGGCGTTGGCCCTGTAATTTCCCAGTCAGTCTTTGTTTGTACCATGGAATTAAGCCTTACAGGATAATGTGTACTTGAAGACTTCAACTCCCATAACACCAACCGCTAGGCTGTCACAACACTCTGGTACGGAGCGGGAGGGAAGAAAGGAGGAGGGTGGAGGAGAGACTAACGGAGAGAATAGGAGTGTGTGTGTGTGTGTGTGTGTGGAGGGGGGGGGGGGGATCTGTCAAAAACACTCCCTTTCTCCTCAGGAGCCATCCGGTAAAATCACCATATTTGTGGGAGACACTTGGAAAAACACGGGCCATTTGAAACCCGCGATCGACTTAGTCTCTCCGTCCGTCTTAATGGTTGGACGGATGGTTAATGCTTAATATTAATGAACCACGATATTACCTTGCCTCCTTCCTCTCTCTCTCTCTCTCTCTCTCTCTCTCTCTCTCTCTCTCTCGCTCATTCCCACTCTAGTCCCCCCCCCTCTCTGTTGTTAAGCAGAGAGGCAGACAGAGTAAAATATTCATTACTAAATCAGTACTCCCTCAGCTTGTATTCATGCTGACTTGACTAGATAATCTAAAAACAGAGCCAATAATGCTACTGTAGCTAGCTAGCTAGCTGCATGAAACCCTCACTCACCCACTGTCAACCCACCTGCCTGCCTGCCCATTTCCCTGCCTGCCTGCCTGCCTGCCTGCCTGCCTGCCTGCCTGCCTGCCTGCCTGCCTGCCTGTCTGTCTGTCTGTCTGTCTGTCTGTCTGCCTGCCAGCCTACTCCCCTTGGCTTGTTGTTGTCTTTGGGTTTGTCAGTCAAGGACAATCGAGGTCAGGAGAGAACGAAGGTATGGGAGAAGATGAAAGCAGAGCCGGCTGGAGCATTAGAGAGACAAGCGTGCCGGTACCTGCGTGTGTGTGTGTAGGCGTATAAGTGCCTGTGTGTGTGTGTGTGTGTGTGTCAGAAGATACAGTAACTATGTGGGTTTGAATGCTGTGCTGGGGGCTTGTTGTCAAAGCCAGGCCACACGAGCCTAATGGTGAAGGTCCTTGTCAGACTGAAGCTTTCGTGGCAGCCTGAAGCCCAGCACTGTGCCCACAGCCCTGCAGAGGCACACCTGGCCATAGCTGCACCAGGGCTCGTCGTGCTAAGCAGGGGGTGCCCGTGGAAACACCCGGAATGAGGCTGGAAATAGGAAGGAAGAGAGACAGAAAGCTCGCAGAGGGAGAGGGAGAGAGGGAGAGAGGGAGTGTGTAGCGTACGGTGTGTGTGTGTGTGTGTGTGTGTGAGTCAGTCGCAGCCTTGTTTCCTCACATGCAAATGAAGGCAGTGGCACCCAGCTAACGAGGCCCATATTTCCACCTCCTCGCTGAGGCCATTATTTATTGATGTTCTGCGTCTTCCCCCCATCCCCCACTCACTCACCCCCCTCCCTCCCTCCCTCGCACTCTCGCGCTTTCTTCCCTCTCTCCCTGTTGCTAGGGGCTGCTTGCCATCCTGCGGGCTCCTCGGTGACGGCGTTTGGGGGGGGGTGCGGCTTCGCCCGCCCGCTCCCCTTCCCCTCCCCCCCCCAGCCCCCCTCTCAGCAGGCAGGCGGGCACACAGAGCACAAAAAACAAAAAACGAAACCAAACAGGAAGAGACCCGCACAGCGTTACGATAGTGGGTCAAAGTTCAGCCAGCGGTTGGCATTTGGTAAATAATTGGAATGACGGTTCCCCCAAAAATACATTCTTCAAAAGAAGTCTTTCCCCCTCCCCCTCGCCCCCCTATCCCCCCTCCCCCTCTTCGCCCCGGATTGAAGAAGTGTGTCTGAGAGAAGATGTTCTGAGTTTGACATTAGACACCGCGGTCTGCCTGGTGGTGTGTCTCTCGCTCGGCAGAGAGTTGGCGGAGGAATGAGGAGAGGGCGAGAGAAGGTGAGAAGAGAAGAGTGTTGGGGGGAGGGGACCAAGGGATCAAAGAGGAGGGACTGTCACGGGGGGGGGGGGGAGAAGAAGGGGAGAAGGAGCGAAGGCGCTCGATTGTAGAGCTCTGCGAGGTGCTCACTCGCCGGAATGCAAAACGAGCGAGGGGTCGCAAACACAGACGCGCACGCGCGCCTGCACGCCGCGCGTAGCCCTCTTTCAAGACACGCGCACAAACACGCACACACACACACACAGAGAAGAACATAGCCCTCTTTCAACACACACACACACGCATGCACATACGCACACAAACACACCAGATCACAAAATGGCAGATCCCTTAAAAAAAAGGCAAAGAGGAAACACAGTGCTCGGTATTCACGCTCATCCAGACATCTAGATACCTGAAAGACCCGAATGACCAATCAGCACCGAGGACAGAGGCGGCAGCACCAGAAGCAACAGAGGGGTCGCTTTCCCCTCCCAGGGGGAATCTCTCTGGCAGAATCAGGACCATGGACAGAGTCGCTCTCCCCGCTCCACCGCTGTGGCTTTTGCCTTGATTGCAACACGTGCTTAGTGGTGACAATAAGTGTGTGTGTGTTTTCGGGAGGGGGGAGGGGGGAGGGGGGGCTGAGTCAAATCTGGAGGAGATAACGGCCCCTCCGTGCCACTGTGTTTCCCCACTCCTGCCTCTAATGCATTCACAGGGGCAGACCAGCCATAAATGAACCACAGGAGAATAGGGAGGGGGGGGGGGGGGGCCGTGCCTGAATTCAAAGTGAGACCCCCCCACACAAACACCCACTCTCTCCCCTCCCGCCCTCCCCCTTTCTCCGGCGCGCGTTACAGTAAAACACTGAAGTACAAGCAGGTGTCGGCCAATTAAATATACACAGACATCCCCCTTGCCTTTTATTCCCGCTACCACTAGCTCACGTTTAGAAAAGGGGGCACCCTCTTCACTCCTCTTCAATTCACATTCAAAGCAGGCTTTATTGGCACCGCCGACGTGTAACAACTAGTCCTGCCATGCTCGCCCGCCCCCCTCTCTGTCTCGGCCACAAAAGGCGCTTTGTCAGCGTGACCGCACAGTTCAGCGGCGGCAGAAAGTCACGGGCTGAGGCCTCGCCGGCCGGCGTGAGGAGTGTAGGGCTCGTGCTTCCTCTCTCTCTCTCTCTCTCTCTCTCTCTCTCTCTCTCTCTCTCTCTCTCTCTCTCTCTCTCTCTCTCTCTCTCTCTCTCTCTCTCTCTCTCTGTTTCTCTCTGTCTCTCTCTCTGTCTCTCTCTCTCTTTCTCGGTCTCTCTCTTTCTCTGTTTCTCTCTGTTTCTATATATGTCTCTCTCTCTCTTCCTCTCCCTCTTTCTCTATTTTCCTCCCCCCCCCCCCCCCCCACACACACACACACACACACACTACTGAGTCAAAGGGAGGGCAGAGACGGCTGAGGTCGCTCGTGTTTTCATTAAAAAGCCACGCTCCACCGTCCTGTCCTGGCTCCGGCCCCTAACTAATCCTGACTGCTTACCTCATCCCTCAATCATCCCTGCCGTCGGCCCTCTTCCTCCTATCTGTCGGCCGATCAGACTGACCTCCATAGCAACCCCCCCCCCCTTAGCCCCAGCCCCCAGGTCCTTCCCTCCACCTTTCCCCTTACCTTTCCATGAGGTGCAGGGGAGGGCGCAAGGCACAGGGCGCAGGGCGCAGGGCGCAGGGCGCAGGGCGCAGGGCGCAGGGCGCAGGGGGCAGGGGGCAGGGGGCAGGGGGCAGGGGGCAGGGGGCAGGGGGCAGGGGGCAGGGGGCAGGGGGCAGGGGGCAGGGGGCAGGGGGTTGGTGTAATGGGAGGTGTGTGCATGGGTGTGTCAGAGGGGTAAGGAAAGGAAGAGGGCAAACAGAGGACAGAGAGATGAACAGAGAGAGAGAGAGAGAGAGAGAGAGAGACAGAGAGAGAGAGAGAGAGAGAGAGAGAGAGAGAGAGAGAGAGAGAGAGAGAGAGAGAGAGAGAGAGAGAGAGAGAGAGAGAGAGAGATGAACAGAGAGAGAGAGAGAGAGAGAGAGAGAGAGAGAGAGAGAGAGAGAGAGAGAGAGAGAGAGAGAGAGAGAGATGAACAGAGAGAGAGACAGTGAGAGTGCGAGATGTGCAGTGACCACAGAATCTGTGGGCACTTTACATCAGGGGAAATTGAAACAGAAAAACATTTCCTACTTGAATGTTATAAATATAAAAGTATAAGAGATCAATATCTGGAAAAATTGAACTAGTTAATTGAAAACTACACAGAGCTTGTTATAAAACGAGAAATTAAGGATGGAACAACTTGAGGGACAGTGAACCAACCCTGTATGACTGTTAAAACCTTTCTGTATATGTAACATGCATTTATGTGTTACTGTTAAACTTACAATGCAACTGCTATTTTGCCATATTTTTATTGTTAGACTCTGTGGTAAATGTTATGATATACATGTTAAAATGTCCTTTCAATATGGACTGCTTTGGCAATACTGCTCAACCCAAACTGTCATGCCAATAAAGCATTCTGAACTGAACTGAGAGAGAGAGATAAACAGAGAGAGAGAGAGATGAACAGAGAGAGAGAGAGATAAACAGAGAGAGAGAGATGAACAGAGAGAGAGAGATAAACAGAGAGAGAGAGATGAACAGAGAGAGAGAGATGAACAGAGAGAGAGAGATGAACAGAGAGAGAGAGATGAACAGAGAGAGAGAGATAAACAGAGAGAGAGAGCAGGGTCCAGTATTTCTCCCTGCATCGGGAGCACGTCTCTTCTGCTCCACTGGCTGGCCTGTCCCAATTTACCCAGTGTGACTTTAAACAGTAAACACTGGGGGAGGGGACGGAGGAAGGGGAGGGGACGGAGGAAGGGGAGGGGACGGAGGAAGGGGAGGGGACGGAGGAAGGGGAGGGGACGGAGGAAGGGGAGGGGAGGGGACGGAGGAAGGGGAGGGGACGGAGGAAGGGGAGGGGAGGGGACGGAGGAAGGGGAGGGGACGGAGGAAGGGGAGGGGACGGAGGAAGGGGAGGGGACGGAGGAAGGGGAGGGGACAGAGGAAGGGGAGGGGACAGAGGAAGGGGAGGGGACAGAGCGCGGAGGGGGGGGGGGTGGCATAGGACGGACTCACCACCTACATTGTACAAGCCCCACCTCCCACACGTTGATGGACTCGGCCGCGTACCTCCCCCATCCCTCCCCCAACCCTCCCCCATCCCTCGCCCATCCCACCCCATCCCTCCCCCATCCCTAACCCATCCCCATCCCTCCCCCATCCCTAACCCATCCCCATCCCACCCCCATCCCTCCCCATCCCAAAACCCTCTCAAACATGCTTGTGCTCTATATGGACTGTCAACAGTCAGAGTTATAAACACACACACGTGTGGAAAGTAAACATGATCTCTTTGGCACAAACCCCTCCTTGTGAATAAACCCAGCCCAGGGTCACTGGTTTCATTTTATGATGTCGTCGTGTTTTGATTCAGACAGACACAAAGTGCGATGGCCACATGGTGTGTGTCAGTCCCTGTGTGTGTGTGTGTGTGTAGCCCGGGGCTGTGGGCTGCATTAGCTGCACGGAGTGGAGCTGACTGGTCCGTTCCCATCACAGCGCTGGTGGCAGAGGAGTGTCACGGGCCGGCTCTGAGGGACAGCTCGCCTCACGCACACACACACACACCTACACACACACACACACCTACACACACACACACACACACGTGGCCCTGGACCGCTCCCTAGCACGCAACCACACACAGGTCAATAGAGACCGCGGCGGGGTGAGCTTTTCGAGGGGGGGCCGGATCGACCGCAACTGGACCTGTGATGGACCTCGATGCCAGAGGCCCCCATGGGCTATAAATAGGAGCGCGCTGGAGCCGGCATTGACCAGAGGCAGATCAGTCGCACGAGGTCTGATCACTCAGCCGGGGCCGAGCCAGAGGAGGAGGATAACAATCAGAGTCACTGAGGACCTCTGCCAGCAGCTGCTGTGTATCATCTCTCCTTACCCTGAATTATTGAGTGCCGTCTTGTCGGCGGTTTGGGGTTAAGGGGAGAGCAGGCGGGCTCCCTGTCTCCTCCTCTCCGTGCTTTCGTGGTCTCTCTCTCTCTCTCTCTTACTCTCTCTCTCTCTCTTTCTCTCTTTTTCTCTCCACTTTTTCCTTGCCGGTGGCGTCTCTCTCTCTCTCTCTCTCTCTCTCTCTCTCTCTCTCTCTCTCTCTCTCTCTCTCTCTCTCTCTCTTGCTCTCTCTCTCTCTCTCTCTCTCTGTATCTGTGGCGTGTTGCTCTTTCCCTCCCACTCCAATCAATCAGGTAGCTGCCATGTTGACACGGCCTTTATGTGTGTTTGAACAGTTAATAGACTTGCGGAGCATGGAAATCAATAGGTGTGATGGAGTGGTCATGGAGGAACATGGCCCCCGGTTGACCAGCTGTGATCTCTTTTGATGCCTGACCACGTCCCTCGACACCGCCCCCCCCCCCGCCCCCCCGACAACTCCACCCCCCTCTCCCCCCTCTCTCCACCTGAGGGCTAAACAGGCCGTTTTCACTCGGTGGCATACGGGGTGTCTGTCGTCGTGGAAATCGCCGCGCATCGCTTGTCTCGCGCCGCGCACTGCGCCAATCAGATTCCGTTTGGACGTTCCGCACTTCCCCCTTGATTAAGTCACAAGGTCAGACATCACTGGAAGACATGGCGGGATTAGGCAGAAAATCGCTGTCTTTCGTGATGAGAAAAGAAAGGGATGAACGTCCAGGGGAGGGAGGGAGGGAGGGAGGGAGGGAGGGAGGGAGGGAGGGAGGGAGGGAGGGAGGGAGGGAGGGAGGGAGGGAGGGAGGGAGGGAGGGAGGGAGGGAGGGAGGGAGGGAGGGAGGGAGGGACGGAGGGAGGGAGGGAGGGAGGGAGGGAGGGAGGGAGGGAGGGAGGGAGGGAGGGAGGGAGGGAGGGAGGGAGGGAGGGAGGGAGGGAGGGAGGGAGGGAGGGAGGGAGCAGAAAAGAGATTTGGGAAAGATTGGACTAAGTCTCTCCAATGTGGTTAGTTGGTAAGTGAAAAAAAAAAAAAGAAGAAAGAAGCGTTTCCTTCAACACGATTTCTTAACAGCGTCTGCTGTTATCTGGTCCGGTTAATCCCTCTTTAGCTAGCCTAAACAAAAGAAGTGTGTGGGGGGGGGAGAAAGGGAAACAAAAGCCCTCTTTACCCAAATCCTATTTCTTCATCCTAACCCCAATGAACACTAAACCCTTACAGACCCAGGGTAAGGCTTCCTGACATCATTAAGCTTCAACCTCGACGACTCCTCTCGCTTTCCTGGTGGGGCTAGGCAGGCGGGGGGGGGGGGGGGGGGGGGGGGGCCGAGGGGGGAGGGAGGAGGGGGGAGGGAGGAGGGGGGAGTTGGTTCACGTCACCTAACCATGACGCGGCGCTGCCGACTGTTGCCCGGGCCGGATTCGCCCCCGAAACGGACGGCAGAGTCGAGATCTCCGCAGCCCCGCGGTCTGTTTGGACACGCACAAGGCGCGCACATCACGCGCTCCCCCTACCTAGCTCGCTTACACGGCTGCACAGACAGGGTTGGAGGGTTCGACGGCGGGGGCCAGAGATCTGTCAGAGTGATGTGCTCGCAGGGCCTAGCCCATCTCTCCCGGTTACCCTGATTGACACTGATACAGTGCCGGTCCACACACACTGCCGTTAGACTCGCGGGCACACACACACAAACACCAGACACAGCCTGTACAGTGTGTGTTGTGTTGTGTGGGAATGGAAAAAGGGAGAGAAATCCCAAACCAAAGTGAGTGTGTGTGTGTGTGTGTGTGTGTGTGTGTATGAGTGTAGTGGGTAAATACTTCATAATGGCCAACTCTTGTCAGCCCTGTACTCTGTGCACACAAAGCCCTGTGGTTGTGGTATTGTTTGACTCCGCCCCCGCCCCCCCCACCCCCTCCCACAGTACCCCCACCACCACCACCACCTCCACCCCTACCCTTACACCCCCCCCTTCTTCCCCTCTTTTCCTCTCCCTTGGCCTCTCAAGCAGAGATAATTACCCTTATTGTGGCCCTTTGCACACACAACAGCGCGTGGTCACACACAGGCGAACGCACACACACACACACTCGCTTATTCATGCCAAATAACACACCCGCCCACGTGCACACTCAGTGTGATTGAGTAAAACATGGCTGCCAGCACCCCATCTGTTCTGCCCCTCTCCTGAGCAGCACAGGGGCAAACATGAGAGGGGCAAAAAAGGCAAACAGACAGACAGACAGGCTAGCAGGCTAGCAGGCTTGCAGGCAGACAAACAGACAGAAAGAGACACAGACAGACAGTCAAACAGACAGACAAGCAGGCTTGCAGGCAGACAGACAGACAGACAGACAGACTGACAAGCAGATGAACAGACAGACAGACAGACATGAGACAAGAGGTCTCCAGATCCACTCCAGCTTATCCATTGTTCATTTTTGATTGGGTTAGTAGATCTGGTGAAGAGCCCGTGCAGTTTGCACAATCTGTATGTTTTCACTGCGTATGTGTGTGTGTGTGTGTGGTTGGTACGCCTGGCTGCCTCATTCAGCCATTGTCATTGATGTCACCCCCCATGTCCCAGCCATGTGCCACGGGACGAGGGGAGAATGGAGGAGGGGGGTTGAAAGCGTGTGTGTGTGTTGGTGTGTGTGGATGGGGGCGGGGGCGGGGGGTGTTGACCCGCCTGCCTGTGACAGTCGATGGGGCTGGGTTCTACAGAGCCTCGGGGGGGGGGCCCTCGCCTCTACACCCCTCCCCCCTGCCCCCTCTGTCACACCCTGCCCTATGCCCGGGCAGCCTGAATGCGACGTGCGGAGGGCCCCCTCCACACACACACACACACACACACACACGCACAACAGCTCAGCACATCTTTAATGTGCGCTGCGTTAATGTTTGATGAGCTCTCCATGTTCAGGTACTTTCGGCAACTTGACGGAAACATCTCAAAATGGCTTTATTGTGTTGCCATTGTGTGTGTGCTTGCGTGTGTGTGTATGTTAAAAGGGGGTTGGGGGAGGTGAAAGGGGGAAGGGGGGGGGGGGGGGTAAGTGGCTTGTACATTGTGGAAGTAACCATGTGTCAGACTGGTGTTTACACAATCCAGCGCAGGAACAGACAAATGTAGCCATTAATGTATTCCTGTTCTGAGTGCACAGACACAGATTTACAAAAGGATAGCCTTACCTAGCGCCCCACTGCTCCCAGAACTCTCTCTCTCTCTCTCTCTCTCTCTCTCTCTCTCTCTCTCTCTCTCTCTCTCTCTCTCTCTCTCTCTCTCTCTCTCTCTCTCTCTCTCTCTCTCTCTCTCATGTGTGTGGGTATGTGTGTCACTTTTAAGTAAACCTGCTGTGAGTGTTTCTGACTGAGGAGTGTCCACTGCTGTCCCCAGAGAGTAAGGGGGGGGGGTGACAAGGTGGAGGGTCCGCAATGTCCTTAATGGTCTTGGATACCACAATAGTCCCTAAAGGATGTGTGTGTGTGTGTGTGTGTGTGTGAGAGAGAGGCCAGCTCCCAGCAGGGTCTCCCAGAGGCAGAGTGGGCTGGGGATCGATCTGTCATGTAGCCTGTAAGTGACCCAGCGGCCCTCGTGCTTTCATTAAGGGCAGAGGGACAAGCTGAGAAGTGCTCTTCAGCAGCGCCTCTGCCCCCAGCCTTACACCACCCGTCCATCCCTACACCATCCGTCCATCCCTACACCACCCATCCATCCCTACACCACCCATCCATCCCTACACCACCCATCCATCCCTACACCATCCATCCATCCCTACACCATCCATCCATCCCTACACCATCCATCCCTACACCATCCATCCCTACACCATCCATCCCTACACCACCCATCCATCCCTACACCATCCATCCCTACACCACCCATCCATCCCTACACCATCCATCCATCCCTACACCACCCATCCATCCCTACACCATCCATCCCTACACCATCCATCCCTACACCATCCATCCCTACACCACCCATCCCTCACACACTAGTACCAGGCCCAGTCCCAAAGCCCTCAGCGTCACACCCACAACCAGATCCACGCCCACGCCAAAACCCAGCCAGGGACCAATAAAACAAGCCACCCCCCTCCCTCACCTCCTCCACAGGCACGAAACGACATCCACAAGATGACGAGCCGGCCGCTTCGAACGAACCTTACGCGAGCCTCCCGGTCCTGCACGGGGTCTGCGTGCGGCCGAGCTGGGGGGCGGAGAGAGGGCCGTGCGAGCAAGGCTGACAGAGAGGGTGAGAGGGGTTAATCTGCGTGCCAGGTGGGCAAGGTGGACGCGCCGGGGCCTCTTGGCAGGGGCGTGTGGCCGTAGCCATCTGGTGGAGCTGCCTGGTGCCGTGCTCGTCGAGCAGACTCATTAGGCTCGCGACGGGTTGGGAGGAGGCTAGCTCGACCTGCGCGCGACGACATCCCCCTCTCTCTCTCTCTCTCTCTCTCTCTCCCTCCCTCCCTCTTCTTCCATCCATCAGTTCACTGCTCCGTCTAAGTGACGAGCCCTCCGCCGTCTCATGTGTGTCATGCTATGTGGGGCTGGAGACAGGGACAGGGATGGCCCTGGATGGGGGATGGGGGGGGCGGGGGGGGGGGGGGGGGTATATAGGTCAGTCTACACAACCACCCGTCCCCGTCCCCGCCCTCCCCGATACACACAACCCCCTGCTGTCCCGACCGGACAGGAAAGTGGGCCAGGCTGGGAACACACACACACGTGCACGTGCACACGCACAAACGGTGTGAAGGTGTGGTCAGCGTGGTGTGGAAGGTGTCCCGCCCCAGATGGAGAGAGTCTGGGTGAGGGAATTCAAACCTGCTGGAGGTCAGGGGGGGGGTCAGGACCCTGCCATGTTATGTCACCGCGCCCCCCGCCCCCCCCCCCTCCCCCCCCCCGTGTGATCTCCCCCTGATAAGACGGTGGCTAACCTTGTGGCGACCGGGGACGACCGTGTTTTGTAAGCGAGCCGTTTCCCTCGCGGATCTGACGCCTTCCTGATCCTCCTCTTTCCCAGGTTCCACTTCCTCGCACAGCCTCGTCTTCCTCTCTTTCCTGTTTCCTCTCCCAGCCCCCTGCTCGCTTTGGTTTCTCACCTCCCTTCTCACCTGTCCTCCCCCCTGTCTCCTTTTAATCATCTCTGACATCTAATCCCTTTTATTTTCCACTCGCGCTTTCTTTTTCCACAGAAACAGGAAGGAAAGTATAGAGAGACAGAGAGAGATAGAGAGACAGAGAGAGAGAGAGAGAGAGGGAGAGAGAGAGAGAGAGAGAGAGAGAGAGAGGAGAGAGAGAGAGAGAGAGAGAGAGAGAGAGAGAGAGAGAGAGAGAGAGGGGGGGGGAGAGAGAGAGAGAGAGAGAGAAAGAGAAAGAGAGAGAGAGAGAGAGAGAGAGAAAGAGAGAGAGAGAGAGAGAGAGAGAGAGAGAGAGAGAGAGAGAGAGAGAGAGAGAAAGAGAGAGAGAGAGAGAGAGAAAGAGAGAGAGAGAGAAAAAAGAGAGAGTGTAAGAAAAATAAGTAGGGAGAGAGGTGGGAAGGCTAGTGGATTGCATTAATTATTTACCTACAACCCTTATTAGAATATTAATGCTAAAAGCAATCAGGCAGCCCAATGTTAAATTAACTGAAGGGGGGATGGGGGCAAAGATGGAGAAAGTGAGAGAGATCTATCTATTTATCCATCTATCTATCAAACTATCTACCTACCTACCTATCTACCTATCTATCTATCTATCTATCTATCTATCTATCTATCTATCTATCTATCTATCTATCTATCTATCTATCTATCTAACCACAGCACTGTGATGTTTGAAGAAATTCACCGTCCCGTTAAAGCCACCACCACAAAATCACAAGCACAGACACACATGCATGCACCCACATATGGATACATTCTCTCTCTCCCTCTCCCTCTTCCTGTCATTGCCTGCAATGACCATCCAATTACAGGTCTATGCTCAGATAACCAGATCCGGATAGACCTTACACACACAAAATCCATTTCAATTTCCCCATCTTCATTAGACCTATCTGTGCACCCTTTAGACTTCAGCTTTTTCTTAGTAAGGAGAGAGAGAGAGAGAGAGAGAGAGAGAGAGAGAGAGAGAGAGAGAGAGAAAGAGAGAGAGAGAGAGAGAGAGAGAGAGGGTTTGAACAGCAGCGAGATGACTGGCTGGAGCCTACCAGGAGACCGGGTGATTGGCTGAATAGAAGCAGGCCAGCCCTGTCACACACTTGGATGTCCAGAGTTCATTGACCCACCTGACCCTTTACATAACCATTCTCACGAGCCTTGCGCCTCAGTATGGTACTACAATCGGTGTGTGTGCAACTGTGCATGCATGTTCTCCAGAATCTAGAGTCTAGATGGTCGTGGGCAATCGACACTGACAGGCGACTGTCACAGAACGGGAGTGTGCGAGAGAGAAAACCAGAGAACGAGAAGTGGGGAGAGAGAGAGGGAGAGAGAGAGAGACAAAGAGGGACATAGAGAGGGGGAGAGAGAGAGGGAGAGAGAGAGGCAGTGGGAGAGGGAGAGAGAGAGAGAGAGAGAGAGAGAGAGAGAGAGAGAGAGAGAGAGAGAGAGAGAGAGAGGGAGGGGGGAGTGTAGTATTGCAATGTTCAGATTGTATGGTGCTCTGGGCAGATTATGGATTTGCATGGCAGATGTGTTGTGTTTCAGAGAGATTACTGTATTGCTGTGCTGTTATTTTGATTAGGTCATTGTCTCCTTTGTTGATTGGGGTGGTCCAGGGTGAAGGGTAAGCAATGCTTTCGCCACTGCTACTGTTTGTGTGTGTGTGGGCGGGGGGGCGGGGGCTGTGTTTACCAACTCCAACTGTGGGGGAGAGTTCAGCGAGCGCTTCACCATGTTCGCCATTTGATCTTCAAACTTGCTGCTCATCGGCCGACCTACATATCCCCAATTACACACAGAAGCCCACTTGGCGGTATGCACAGCCGCGAACAAAACAACAAAAGTCTGTGACACTCATGTACATCCTGTCCAGTGTTGTGTTGCGTGGACAAGCACAGGGACGCGTGGACACCACACACACACACACACACACACACACACACCCTCCAAGAGAGCAGCGCTGTGACTCACAGACACTTGTTCCAGAAAGAGGATCCGTCAAAGAGAGGCCGCACCGATAAGACGCGACCCTCGAACGGCTCCGTGGATTAAATCCACTTTGCTACGTTCGACGGTAGCGACAAAAGGGGTCTCGCGCGCTCAGCGCTTGCACACTGTGTGTGTGTGTGTGTGTCTTGTGCATGTATATAGAACACCATCTGTCGAGTCCTGAGGCAGTTCTTGCCCCACTACCCTGCTTGCTTTTCTTTTCTTTGCTTCTTTCTCCTCTTCTCCCTCTCTCCTCTCCCCCCCTGCACCTTCCAGGTTGTTATTGTCGTCGCTTCAGAAGGCGGCATTGCCACAAGTCATTGTTCTCACTCGTGCGACGGCGAGCAGCCGTCGTAGGCGCGCCGCACGTACAGGGCGCGCCACGCCGGGTCGCGTACGGACGCGCGTGCGTTCGGAGCCCTGTCGCATCCATGCACGTGCGAGGCAGAAGCGAGCCCGGGCGCACGCGGGGCGCGAGTGGGGCGCGCGCGCACACACATGCACAAATGAGGTTAATGAAGACGAATGTGAGGCCATGGTTTCTATTGACATCCAGTGTCTCTAATTGTAGCAGTATTCTTCAAGGACAAGACGGGGGGGGGGGGGGAGGGGAGGAGGAGGAGGAGGAGAATGGAAATAGATTCAATGGAGAGGCCAGCGGAGGAGAAGGGGGACCGAAGAGGGTAGACTGGGAAGACGTCCCTTTTTTGCATGTCAAGGAGAACCGCCATGGATCTAAATTAGGATAATGATTTGGAGACGGGGAGAGAGAGATAAGTAGCGGGGAGACAAACAATGGAGTCCATCAATTGCAGACGAAGAGAAGGAGGAGAAAGAAAGGGATGGTGACGGAGGGCGGGGAAGGAAAGAGGAAGCGGAGGGAGGGGTTTGCGCGGGAAGGGGAGGACGATGGGTGTGTGGGGGGGGGGGACTGGGGGGGGGGACATGCGAGGCAAATAGGCAGAAGGAGAGAATGTGGATGGAGAAGTCAGGGAGGGAGGGCGGGAGGGAGGGAGGGAGACGGTTGACTCAGTGATCCAGAACGGCGAGCAGACGGCCAAACAGGGAGTTACGGCTCGGTCAAGGAACACGGACAGTACAGCGGCGAGCGTCACGTCTCCAACCACAACAACAAACACACACACATGACCCCCCCCCCCCATACCACCACCCTCCACCACCACCCCCCAGGTGTCCCAGGTGTCACTGGTGGACCCCCCTCCTACCTGGGATGATGGAGACGGTGTCTCGCTCCCAGGACACCACGCTGACATACTCCTGCACGGCCGTGGGGATGAGGCACTTGAACACGGCCACGTTGCCCCGCATGGAGCGCTGGTCTGCCACCCGCACTGTGTAAGGTTCCCTGAAAACTACACACACACACACACACACACATAGGTTATCAATCTTATGGTAATACAGTAATAAATGCCACAAATAAATGCAGCAGATCATCATGGACTTATGTAAAGTTTCAAGTGATATGCGGCCATGTCATACTAGAGTATGATATTATACTACAGTTTAATGTGAGATATAAGCCGAGTTTCATTGTTTTTTAAGTGCATTTTTTTGTTTTGTTTATTTGTTTACAACAAAAAGGGGCAAACTGTGACATACTCTAGATCTTAATGTTGTCTGTTATTGGAACTAATCCTACAACTGTCTGCACCCAAAACGATATAACCCCGTTTTGAATGGGATAAACATGAAATGATTGGCTAGCTTGACACCAACATCAGACACTAATCTATTGTTTTGCACACAACTTGGGGAGGAGGAAACCGAGAGATGCTCTCGGGCGCCATTCCGTAACACATGCTCTTTAAACCGTGAGGGAGCGTCGCACTGTTCATGCATGTTCATGCAATATTTTACACTCTCCTGAATGAGCAGGAACTCATTAGTGAAATCACGAGAAGCCGGGACATGTCTGAAGGTTGCTAAGAAACTGGTTTGGAACCCCCCTCCCTGGTAACAGCAGAGGAGAGTACTGGCAGCATCAGGTTGATACTGCAGTATAACACAGTCGTGCACAGTGTAGCTCCACTGGTGCTCAGTTCGACTGTTTAATACCACGGCTTTCTGAGAATAACACCACAGAAGTCCCTCCTGCTCCAACAACAAAAACAGAAGAAGAAGAATAAAAAGAAAAATTGCATGTCGCATATTTCAGTGTGTTTGATAAACGCACACGAGTCATTCTGGGAGCAACCGACAAATGTACATGTGCTTGGACATCACGTCACGCCGCACAAGCAGCGTCCTTTCCAGCGCCACGGACGGATTGGAATCCACAACTTGGCGAGCACGCCGGGATCACACACCCGCCTGACCTGAACCCCTCGACAAAACCAAAAAAAAGGGGGTACTGCTCCGGTGACGACGGGGACGTTTAGTCGAAAGCTAATCCTCGGTCTCCTCAGGGCGGGCTTTTGGGTCATGAGGGAATGAAGGCAGCGAGCCGCCGGCTGGCGTGCAGCTCAGGGACCCTGCCTCTAATCTGCGGCTTGGCGCCCGTATTAGTATTAGTATGAGTATGAGTGTTAGTGCGGGTCAGTGTTGGGAGGCAGAATATGAAAACAGATGTTGACAGCAGGAGGGGGAGGGGCAGCCTGTCTGCCCTGATGTGAATGACGGGAGGGAGGGAGGTGGTGAGGGAGGGAAGTGGTGAGGGAGGGAGGTGGTGAGGGTGGGAGGGAGGCAAAACGACAAAGTCGCCTGTGTAAAAAATGTTTTATGAAGACAGACACAACATTTTTATGTGTCCAAAAGGTTTTTGTCCGGATGTGGCCCTTATCAACAGACCGTAGAGGATCCACATCCACTACTTTATGTACAAGAACCAGGCACACGGTTAGGCCAGGGCCAGGGCCAGGGTCAGGGCTAGGCTGGTTATGTAGGGGCTAGCCCCTTAGCTAACATGAGCAGATCCTTCACTAATCCTAGTACACACTGGTATCTGATGAAAGATCCACCTTCTTAAAGCACCAGCAGGAAGACTAATCAATGGAGTGCACCAATTAGATTTCATAATGAGAGATAATTAAAGAAGTGTGCTGCGGCTATATTTAGCATGGCACCAGAGGAGCGAGAGAGGAAGGAAGGAGCAGGGAAGAGAAGAAACAGGGAGAGAAAGAGAGGGAGAGAGAGAGAGAGAGAGAGAGAGAGAGAGAGAGAGAACACGGATAGAAAGGACAGAAAAAGATGGGAGAACGTCGCAAATCTGATACCATGGCCGGCATAGCAACCAGTGACTTCTGCTTAGATACTGACAGGTGTAAGGGTGGCATGCGCAGATGTTTGTATGGATTTGGGCCACAGAGGTCAGCCTAGCTGAAGAGGATGGTGTGGGCAAGTGTAGAGTTACTACAGTAAGGTTGAATACATGCAACTGGCTATGGGACTCTTCAAAACAGACTTTCTGTTCCTGTTTCAATGGTTGGTTCTGGGAAGTGTAGTTTTGTGTGGCGGTTTCTGGTATTGCAGTGGAACTCCTGTCCGGTTAGCTAGGGTGTGGGGTAGGCGATGCCAGAGGGTCCTCTGTGCTACAGATGTTCTCAGTAGACCGTGTTCTAGGTCAGCCAAGCTATGGGACGGGCTATTTTAGGCCGGGTGCCTCTTTGAGTAGCAAGTGTTCTGGCAGCTGCCAATTACTGGCCTCCATTTTTCTTTTGGAAACTTTCCCCTTCTCCTCTTCCGCCCCCCCCCCCCACCCCACTCTTCTCCATCCATTCCCTTCTCTCCTGAGCTGTCTTCATTTTCCCTCTTGCATGTCCTGCCCATCTTCTCCCTTCCCCGTTTGCATGCTCCTCAATTCTCTCACAAACAAGAATCCAACTCGATCCTTTGCAACTGCAGGGCTCGTCTGTGAAAGACAGTCACCTGGTCAAACAAAGGCTTGACCGTTTTGGGGATTTACCACATCCCCCCTCTTCACTCACCAAATCCTCCAATCCAGTATTTCCTTCTTGTACTTACCCCTCACCTCGCACGTTTATATTCTTCCCCTAATCTCCTCTGTGGCCCCCAACACCCCCCCACCCCCAACCCACCCCCAACACCCCCCCACCCCACACACACACCCACGTCCCCCCAACGAGCCCGCTCACCAGCTTTGACGCGGATGTTGGGGCTCCGGATCTTGCCGGCCTGGTTCTCGGCGGTGCAGAAGTAGTCGTTGTCGTGGATGTAGCTGTTGAAGGCGGAGGGGGAGAAGGGGTAGAGCTGGAGGCTGCCGTTGGCGTGCACGTGGCGGATGTGGGGCACGTCGTAGATGTCGTCGCCGGTGGCCAGGTACCAGCGCAGGATGGCGGTGGGGGTGCCGCCCGCGGGGCAGGGCAGGGACACCCCCACGGAGCTGGAGTAGGTCACCCTCTGGAGGGACGCGTTCACAAAGTACAGCCTGGTGGAGCCCACATCCTCGCTGTGTACTGGAGGGGGCCAGGTGGAGAGAGGGAGAGAGGGGGAGGGAGAGAGAGAGAGAGAGAGACTGTTACCAAGGGCCAGAGGTAGATGATACAGTACAGGTCAGCAAGGGAGTTCAAGACAAACGGCGGGTTAGTGAACGTGTGGCATTCTGAAGTCAAAATACAAACACAAATCTATAATATTGACCAGATGGTGATTCAAAGCATGAATCGGTTCAAAAGTAGCGGCGATGCAATATACTGTAAGGCTCACGACAGCAAAAGATGGAGGAGGAAAAGCAATGCCCTTCAAATATGTAACAAAATAATCATAACAAATGTATGTCAAATGTCCAGCTGCAAACATCAGTCATGTGATGCAGAAAGCCAGGGATTTGGGCTAAAGCCTGTGGTGTGTGAGGTGGGTGGAGGAGGAGCCTCCTACCTCTACACAAACACACACACTCCCTAATACACACACAAACACACACACACACACACTTGCAGAGACAGAAAACGCACAGATAGGTTATGTGATTGGAATTTCTATGCCAGACGCAGGGAGTTAAGTCTGTTTAATCTCCTTTCATATTTAACACACACACACACACACACTACACATACACACACACACACACACCAGGAGTGTTCCTCCTGGGTGTTCAGATTAGGGACAGACAGGCAGTAGGGAGAGAGAAAGAGGGAGAGAGAGGGAAGTCCCCCACAATTCAGGGTCAAGAAGGGAAAGATTATGTGGGAGAAAGGGCTCTGTTATGGATGAACAGATGTGGTCGCATAAAACCATACCTTCACCCCCCCCCCCTCCCCACCCCCCACCCCCCTCAAATAAATCTAACACGCACAATCCTCAAAGATGGTCAGCCATTGACCTCTAAAGGAACCCCTGACAGGAAACTTAGGATTCACCTCAAACAACACAACTTTCAAACATCTTTTTTACACCAAAATAAGCTTCTGGAAGGTTTCACTGACACTCCAGACTGTATTCGAGGTCCTCTTACTCCCACTGTCCCGCCAGCAGACCCTCAGCACCACGCTGTCACAGGGTTCAGAGGGCACAGGGCAGCCTGGGAAGGTGCCGGAGTTGTCGGACACCGACGGGCTGTTCCGACAAACACCTCAGATTACGGCGAGGGAGAGAGAGAGAGAGAGAGAGAGAGAGAGAGAGAGAGAGAGAGAGAGAGAGAGAGAGAGAGAGAGAGAGAGAGAAAGAGAGAGAAAGAGAGAGACAGAGAGAGAGAGAGAGAGAGAGAGAGAGAGAGAGAGAGAGAGAGAGAGAGAGAGAGAGAGAGAGAGAGAGAGAGAGAGAGAGAGAGAGAGAGAGAGAGAGAGCGAGAGAGAGAGAGAGAGAGAGAGAGAGAGAGAGAGAGAGAGAGAGAGAGAGAGAGAGAGAGAGAGAGAGAGAGAGAGAGAGAGAAAGAGAGAGAAAGAGAGAGACAGAGAGAGAGAGAGAGAGAGAGAGAGAGAGAGAGAGAGAGAGAGAGAGAGAGAGAGAGAGAGAGAGAGAGAGAGAGAGAGAGAGAGAGAGAGAGAGAGAGAGAGAGGCAAAGGAACGACCGCAGGCCCGGCAAAACCGCCCCCCTCGCCACACGGGATCAGCACCACGGACAGAGGCTGCACATTAACCCCTGACGCGTCCCCGGCTCGCCTGGATCTCAGAAAGGCCTCCTTTGAGTAATCCGTCCTAAGGGCTAGTCAATAATGTTGCGACCCTTTCAACGAGGCGCTGCACCCATTGCCCCCCCCCCCCACCCCCTCCCCGGTTGCAGATTGATGGGAGATAGGCAGCGTGCTACAGATGGTAAATATGAAGCGTGTCCGTTCCTGTGGTGGGCTGTCAAATCCAGGTCAGGCAACCCCCCCCCCTCCGCATGCCCGCCCCTCAGCAGATTACTGATAATGGTCCCTGAGCATAAAGCTCATATTAAAGATTGCAATATCTATAATCTCCAAATGGGGGGAGACTGGACTAAAGTGGAGGGGGGGGGGGGGGCTGTGCAAGCTGGGGTCACCCTGAGAGCTTAGGGGGGGCTGGGCAGTAGTAACTTCTCTTTCCACCCCCCCCCCCCCCCCCCTCCACCACCACCGCCCCTCCTAGATTAGGGCCCTGGGGCTGGACTGGGGAGTGGGATAGAGAGGGGATCAGGGCAAACTCGTACCACTCAAAGGCTGTCACAGACAGACGCACACTCCGCGCACACACACAGGCACACACTGCAGCTCTTAGGAGATACACACACACACACACACACACACTGGGAGGAGACAGATGGGTTGCCATGGAGGCAGAAGACATGTGAAAGCTCAAAATGCTAAATAAAGACACAACAACAAAAGTCTAAAACCCGAGTCTAAACACGTAACATGTATATGCATTGTGTGTGTGTGTTGAAAAGGTGATGTGAGGTCTCGGAACGTAAGTCAACGCAAGAGGCAAGAAACAAACGGACAGAGAGGCTGGAACAGTAACCACCATTTTGAGGAATCTTTTACTGAACAACTGACTCAAGTCAGTCGAGCGCTTTCGTTTTGTTTTTTTTGCAACCAAGTAGTACCGATCAAAACCACCAAACTCCAGAAAAACCCAAAGCCCAGCTCCACAAAGGCCCCTGCTGACGTGAAAACCACGTTGACCAAACACCAACAAGGACAGAAGACACAAGGGGGGGAAAAATCTGGCGAGCTTGCCCTAAACCCCCGACCTCCACAACCCAATAAGGACCCAACGAGCCCCCGGGTTCGGGCAGGCGACAAGCCCCCCCCCCCCCCCCATTAAAAGTGAAACGCGTCGACGTCGGCGGCGTGGCGAGGTGTTTTGGCTGCGGCGCGGCGGTGCCTACTGATGGTGTTGTGGAGACTGAGCCAAGGCTGCCAGCCAGAGTGCACACTGAGCCACTATTTTATGCAGGCTGCTGGAGGACGAGGCATGAATATGGATGGCAGAGAGAGAGAGGGAGGGAGGCAGCGGCCATTGCCTATGCAAGACTTCATTATGCATAATGCAGCTGGTCTACGTCTTTCCAGCGCGCGCGCGGACGGACGGGGGGGGGGGGGACGCGGGCGCGCGCCAGCTTTCTTTTCCCTCTCTACCTCTTTCTCTCTCTCTCTCTCTCTCTCTCTCTCTCTCTCTCTCTCTCTCTCTCTCTCTCTCTCTACCTCTCTCTCTACCCTTCTCTCTCTCTGCCCCTCTCTCAATCTCACACTCTCACACACACGTTCCTCACACGCACCCATACTGTGTGTAAAACACAGTGCACACACAGATGAGCAAGTAAACAAATGCCAGCGCCCCCCCCCCCCCCCAGAAATACACATTCTCACACCCAGCGCTCCCTGCATCCAACCGAACGCGGAACGCTTCCTCGCTCTCGATGTCTCGCTCTCGCTCCCTCTCTTGAACCCCTCCGCCTGTGTGCACACACATCAGTGCTCTCTCTCTCTCTCTCTCTCTCTCTCTCTCTGTATCTCTCATTCTCTCTCTATCCCCCCCACCACCCCGCCCACATCTCCCCCCCCCCTCTCTCTCTGTCTCTCTCTCCGTCTCTCTCTCTCTCACTCTCTCTCTCTCTCTCTCTCATTCTCTCTGTCACACATCATGGAACTCCTCTTCCCATGGAGACAGATGTAGGATCATTTTCAGCCAGACTGAAACTCTTGTTTCCAGTGTGCTGCTCCTGCTCCTCTCCTTCCTACCTCCCTGAGCTCGATTCCCCCCCTCCTCTTCTCCCCCCCCTTCTCCCCCCCCCCCTCTTCTCCCCCCCTCTCTTCTCCCCCCTCTCCCTTCCCCAATATATCCATCGTTCACCTTTCCCTACGCTAGCTCGGATCCTGGAAGTGTCGTCTCGCGACGGGAGGGCGTTTGAAGCCGCGCGCGCCATTGTGTTTTGCGTTTGTGCCCAAGTGCTCTCCCCAAAAAACAGCGAGGCGTTTGTGTGTGTCCCCGCGTGTGCGCCGAGCGAGGGGCGCGCGGGAGAGAGAGGCAGGGAAGGAACGGAACGACGGGGCACAAACAGACAAGCTGCAACGGGGAAGGGAGAGAGTGGGTTAGGTGTAAGCTAATGCATAATCCTCGGGGGGGTCTTGAATAAGTAGGTGCTTGGTGTGTGTGTGTGTGTGGGTGGGGGGGGGGGGTTATTGGGGTTGCGTCTCATCAAGGAAGGGCTTTGCGTCCCCCCCCTTCATGCTGTATACTCTGCCCCCCAATCCCCTAACACCCCCCCCCCCACCCAAACGCCCCCCACCTCCCAACCCCTACCCCCCGGCCCGTGCTGCGTCAGTGAAAAAGTGTGCTACTTCAGCAGTCCCGCGAGGCCCGCTCTCCCCTCACATCAAAGCAGCCAGTTTTCTCCCTTAATGTGAATATCAAATCTGTGGATCACAAGTCCCAGTTCAGTCTGCATTAAAAAAAAAACGCCCCTCCCCCAACCTTTAATTCTGCCCAGTGATGAGCCAGAGAGAGGGAGGGGAGAGTGTGCAGTGAGATGGAGGGAGGGAGGGAGGCAGGGATGGAGGGAGGGAGGAAAGAGAGAGAGAGAGAATACTTTCGACAAAAACAACCACCTGCTTGCCATGTTTGTACATTTTGACTACATGTAGGCTAGCTAACCAAAATAGGAAAGTGAAGACTCAAGGGGAAGGAAGATGGTAACGCCGCTCAATTTTGGCGCACCTGAGCTACCGGTTCTCCTAACGCACATTCAAAAATCCATGCTGACAGGTTTCGCTTGGCGTTTTCTGTTCTATAAATAATTGTTTTGTGGTTGACGGTTTCAGTTGAGTTATTCGCCCTGCTTTGCATTTTCGAGATTTATCACCAGCCCATTAACTAATTCAAAGAGGAGATGGCGACACAGGAAGGTCCGTTAGCAGACATGGCAGCGAGGTGTGACATCCTATCGGTGGGGCGTGGAGCTCCGTCGTTGGGGAACCGTAAGCTCAGGTGCCCCGATTGCTTTGCGCTCTCCTTTGCTTGCCACCACTGCAACGCGCAACTCCTGCACCAGCACCGAGCGCCAGGGATGTTTTACCAAGGCGTTAACACCACGCCAAATTATAACGGACCCTCATTCTGATTACGGACGTCACTAAGTGGAACACACTAGAGTAGACCATGCCCAATGGTTCACCCTTCACAAATCGATTTGCCATCAACTGCAGTGAAAAAGTTTTTGGGGGTCAAAGAAAAAGAAAGACATGTCCGTAAACGTTGGCATGTGACAAACGACAATGTCAACATAACAGGAGATAGGCTACTTGGTCTGTCACGTCAAATAATTTTTAAACCTGATTATTAGATTTAGGCTATTAACCTAGCACAATTAGGACACGTCACACATTTGAGATCAAATTTAAAATCGTGTACTAAAGCCCATATAGCAGTAAAAAATAAATATATGTTTTTGTATGAAAATGCCTCTAAAATAGCTGTAGGCCTAACTGTGGAAAACATTGTAGGCTCTAGGCCTATTTGAACCATCGACAATAGCGACATTCATAAGAGAAGCTTTAGTAAGCAATACAAGTGGTCCAGGCCTGGATGCAATCATAAGGCCCAATGCATATCCCTGTAGCCTACTGTCGGAACATCTGTGGACATATTCGATTATAAAAAATAGGAACGAGCGCTGTGAGCAGTCATTGGTACTCTTTTGGCCCTTGACCCGGTTTGCTGCTCTGTCATTGGGTGATACTGCAGATCGCAACGCTAATTGTGCAGCTGAGAAGAAAAGGCAGCTGGGGATTTGGGTTAAAATGGAGAGCGAAGAGAGCGAACAATTTTGCATATTTTCTATTTTCTACGAGGGAGGAGACAGAGGGAGGGAGGGCAGGGGACGTTTTCGTGGTGATAGTTTGGTGGTAAAGGTGTGAGTGCAGGGTGATTGGGGGGAGAGGGAGGTTGTCAGGTTGAGTGTTGATTGCGATCCCTCCCAAAAATTGGACGTATAAGCCTATCTTTACAGTTGTATGTAAAAAGGTGGAAAATGGTCCAGGCTTATTTTATTTTTTTAATGCTTCCATTTATAATAACTTTACTCTTGACCCTGGCTTAATTCAATAATTATCAACACATTTTAAACATAAAACAACATTATCATTATTTTTGGTCAATACGCACAAGAATATTGAGAAGAATTAAAAGACATTTTACATCGAAATACATTCCAATCAAATTATTTTTAAATGTGCGACCTGCGCAAACAGACGAAATTCAGTTTGTTAGTCCGTAAGGTGCAGTTCCATAGTCTAGGCCTAAAGATTGAGAAAAAAACAGGCCAATTAATTAGCATATCTTTCTCAATAATTGCCATCTAGAAATGGTTTAAGGGCCCCACTGTTTTTTTCTCCTTTTTTTGTAATTGGGCAATTATGAAGCTATTGAATTTTGTGTTTAAGTCTAGGCATAGCTTATGTTGTGTAAAAACACATTTCTTTTAGACATATAGCTTATTATTTATATAAATCATAGGTTTTAAGTAGGTTATATTGTGTGAAGCTACTTCATAAATCATAGGCTATTGACTGTCACTGAAATGAACTAAATCCCAATTTGTGACAACAGACCAACGGGGGTGTCCCCTTCCAATGGCTTCCATATACTCCCCTCCCCTCCCCGCGTGCGCCCACACACACACGCGCACAAACACAAACACACACACACACACACACACACACAGAGCACCCTGGGTTCAGGTGCGCTATTAGTGGGAAACACGCCTGGGCTTGTCCATATGTACCCACGCACCTGGGGTTTCTAATTTCGTCAACTAAAATAGATCAAATTATACATTTAAAGAAACCAGTCAAATGCTAAACTGAAATCGTATATTTCTAGTGTTTTTAATGATATTCATCGGTCATTGGCCGGATAAGACAGATACAAAAACAAAATATCAACTATAATTTGCAAACTGTGCCGTATTCTCAACTCCAACATCAAGATCAAGAGCTGGAAACGAAAAGCAAAAATGTTGTCTGACAAGCAAAGGCATTTTACGTTCCTATCTACAATCCTTGCCGAATTCTTCATGTCATTTTGATAAACACATCTAGGTATTGTTCCAGGCCTGTGTAAATTATGAAATCGTCATTCATAACCTTACATGCATCACTCTAAACAGGCCGAATAAACAAAGGGTTATGAGAAGGCCTGGACGTAGAAATGCTGTTGAGTTTCTGTATTATTTTCAACGCAGATTTGTTCAGGATTATTATAATACACTGTAATAGCAGGAGAGATCAACTTGGTAATAGGGTCGGGGATTTGCTGCCATATTGAACAAGCCTTTGAAATATGAGGATTTCATTCCTTTCGAAAACACAATGCAATTTATTGAAGACAAATTAAATCACCAGAATTCAATGCAAATGCATCGGAATAAATAGCAATTCGTAAAATATTTAATTGTTTATTCATTATGGGAAGAGGCCTAATTGCTCTCATTATTTAGGTGAAAGGGGGCCTTTATTTGACACATGGCAACGACTCGTCAACTGCAGAGTCTTGCCAAAAATCTTCTGAAGATTACCTCCCAAAAATCACAAGAGCCCCCTTCAGAATGGTGCGCCGGAGCTTTCAGCCAGCGCTCAAACACAACCATATATACGGACCCACAAAACCACACCAACGAAGCGCACAAAATCACTGCTGCCCCCCCCCCCCCCCCCCCCCCAATAAAAACATTCGAAAAACGTGAAAGGACCATCAAATAATATTTTCCACTCATAACTTTTCGGCCAACATAAGTTTTCGAGCCTCATAAAGTGATCGATTCAGGCGTTCAAAACATGTTTCCATTTCCCTGTCTTCGACACCGTTCCCTCTATCCAGCCATTTTACATATTCATAATTCTCCTTAGTATAATGCGAAAACAAACCGTGCTATCTGCACCATCTGCAGCACCACGGACGGGTGCACACGACTACATAGCAATAGAAAATAGAAAATTTACTCCACACGTTATTAACAAAAACCATTTAGTTACTACCTACACTTTGCTGACACGATTACATTTTTTAAGTATGCTGATTCGTTTGGCAAACTCCTAATTTCCATGGCGTCCAATAATAGATCAATACAATTACATGGCCATCCCCACCAAATTTCTTAACAACCTAGATTCTGCTGCCAATGATTACAATACTACAATACTTTTGCTCAAACTGCAATAACTCAGGCACTGTAGATAAGCGAAATATAAAGGAAATAAATGAAAAGCCATTGTATTACCTTCTTGGAGAGAGTACAGCAGGAGTAAAGTTACAAGCCACATGCCATAAATAGCAGGTATATTTTTCAGGAATGTTTGGCAATCCTGGCGAACGTGCGGCGCAGTGTTTGGCCAGGCGAGTCTCCGTGCTGGACTGGCGACTAGGCTCCCCGGCGGACTCTCCAGCCCTGCTGCCCCGCTAACCATCGCGGGGAAATGAGAACTGCCTGAGCCCCGCCCATGCACCCTCCTCCCGATGTCGCTACCATGCATAGAAACCCTCCCTCCGTACTCTAATGAAATGCCGCCGAACGATGCGCCACAGCGAGAGCTCAACGCTGATCGAGATGAGTTGAGCAGCGGTTATTCCATTCGTTCCCATATGGATATGCTCGGGCGCAGACAGGTGGACTTTTGGGCTTGCCACACAGGTGAGCGTGCCCACCTCTGTAAAAACGACTTGCTAACTACATTTGTCCTTTGCGCAAAGGATATCTATTCGGAGACTCTTCATTACTTCAAACCAAATTCGCTTTATGAGTCATGACTTTGATTGGGCTCAAGCGTGGTATAACTGACTCTCAATACGCATTGACATAAACGTTATTTCCTCCGCAGCAACAGAGCCATGCACTTAGCGGCGTGATGACAGACACACAGAACACACACTCACACAGTCGTACGCGCGTACATGCACACACAAATTCACCCACACAAGGATAGAGGTTCCAACCAGAAAATATTAGTTGTGTACTAAAAAAGGTCAAATCTTCCTCACGTTTCGAAACCTTGAATGGCAGGGAACTTCTTTGATATTGATGCACCTAATTATTAGCAATTAGGCCTACGCGCGCACATGCTACTTGTACAAACAGACGACCTGTAAAGACTATTGCGGTTCAAAAATACTTTTCATACTGCGCAAATACACTCAGAATAGGATTGTAAACTTAGAGGAGCACACACCGATTTGTTCTGTTATGGATTTTCAGATTGCTGAAGAACTTGGTGGAATATGCAACTTTCACGCCAATCACACCATTTTACAGTCGCCTACAACTTGTAAGCTTTACCAAGACAGTTTGTGTGTTTTGTCATCCGCTTCTGACTCGTCCATGATGACTTATTTACTCAGGAATAATTAGCCCAGGACAGAGCAGTCTCGCTGATGAATGTGCTTTGTCAACCTGTCCCAGAAACCTGTCGGCACCACAAGTGTGCATCCGTACACTGACCTGTTTTAAACATTCATGTTTCTTCTCTCCACATTTTTATAGTAGCCTGCGTGTCTGACTGGCCTGGTCTCCCACCGAATTGACGGGTGATGCAGTTAACTCAACTAACTTATCTGTTTATTTGCCCTCGCCGAATTTGTGAAGTCACCTGACTTTAAACACTTTGGAACACCTCATTTTGGGCCTGATCCCATGGGATAACCTGTTGCCTACATCAAAAACACTGTGTGGTAACATACACACCTTGTTTTGAAAATACATGTCAAATATGCATGCACAACTGACTCATGTCATTCATTTGGAATATTTTCGTTTCATTTGGGCTACAGAGGCCTGGATCAATTCGCCATTGGAGTTGCGTTTGACAACGCTTCCTTTTAACACATTGATTGATACGTTTTTAATGAGAGGCCTGTTTACATTGCCTACGGAACAGCTCTTATGTTGCTCAAAATCCAATCCAAAACACAACCGTTTCCAACCCGACCATTCAAAATGATATATATATATATATTTTTTTTTTTTTAACTTCAGCATCAACTTGTCCCTACTTGCCCGATGCGCCTCAACTTGCCTCTGCATGTTCTGGCGTCCTGTCTTGAACCATTGTACTGGGGGTGGAATTTGCGCCTCGAGAGGCATTTGCTAAGTGTTTGCTGCCACCCCCTGGTAGAAAGAAATCATAATAATCATGTATTTCTTATCGTGAGCAGTGAGCGGTTTAGAAGGTCCTTCCTGACTGTCTAGATCCGCTTTTGTTGCAGGACGGCGGGCACAGGTGACGAAGTCGTCGCCTATAATGCCGTATAGGCTACCATCCAAATCATGATCAACATGAATACATTATACGCAGCAAATGAGCACACGTATGGAACAACAGTTTTATTAACAGGAGTCTGGTCACAAACTGAACAGCCACATTCTAGACACGGATTTTCCGTTTGCCTTCTAACTACATCGTGACAGTGGTGAGCAAGGGCATCCTACTTCACACGACGACAGACCAGGCTATGTCACGAAGTCGCTCTGGTTGTTTTTGTTTAACATATACAGCAAACCTAATCTGAGCATCCATTTCTCGATGTCCAACCTCTAGGCATTAGAGGAGTAGCAGAAGGGTGTGTCCGCTGATCTGTCGTTGTGACTCATTCCTCAGTCCTCACAGGCCTGTAGACGAAGCACGAGACAAACCATTGGACCGGAGAGCATTAAGGTGTGTTACTTTGCGGTGAATTATTAGTTTTTCTTCAAGTACAATGTCAAATCTAAACGTATTTGTAAAGTTTTTTTTCAAAGCAGTGTGACAGAGGACTTTCCAGAGGTCTTCACAGATGGTCATAGTTCTGTGCCTAAATAGTTTGTGAAACGTGAATGGTGTGGGATGCATTGGATGTTTACTTACTTTGCTTTCCGATTTGCCCCACAGTTCAGCTTCTTACCTGCGGCACAAAATACACAGCACAGTCCAAAAAATAGCTCTGTTTCCTCACACAGTCACATCCACAACACTTGAGCTTAATCATGTTTACAAAAGCACACGTTCCTAGCAATTGTCCCTTAAATCACCACCCATTAACACTGAACATGAACACATTGCCACCCCTTGCCGTAGCAGCAATGTCGCCACAATCTTTGGAACATTGGAAGATAACCCACGAAAACTCAATTTTGTCAGCAGGCGTTTGTGGGCAGGACGGCAAAACTTACTGAAAAGGATAGCAATTCCCACCAAAAAGAGCACGCCAGCGAAGATGAGTCCTCCTTTCCTAATTAAATAATAGTCTGATAGGAGAAATAAATAGCAAAGACAGGCTGTTCAGCACAGAACCAATTACTAATCCATGCACACGTGTTGTCTTTGATACCAGGCTAGGTTTGAGTCACATACCGTAGTTGAAGTCGGCATCCATAAGGTCTGGTGTGTCTTAATTGTGGAGAAAAAAAATGAAGAGAAAGGACACCAAAAGGCATGACATCACCGTTATCATTCCTGTGGTATTTTGAAGTGTTAGTGGAAACTTGTGTGGTAGAGCATTCATAGATTAACAAGTCTTACCTGCGCCCATGTTGTATGTTTGTCTGTGTTGAGAGTCGCAGTTTGAATGAGGTTAGGAGCTGGCTGCTTGAAGGGAGATGCTTAGACAAAACTTAACCCTGCCCACACTACCCAAACACACACACACACACACACACACGCACACACACACACACACACACACACACACACGCTAATCTACAATGTATTACAATGTGTTCCCTGGCAATCATCAGCCAATATCATCAAAACCAATTGGGAACAATCCACATGGCTGTCAGAAGATTGCTACTCCTTCAATAGAATGAATCAACAGACTTAGAAAAAGAGAGCCAGATATATATATACAGTCTGCACTATTTGACTATTTGACCATGAGCTTCTGACAACATGCATTCTACACAGTGAGCAAGTTTAAGAACAGTGTATCTGATAAGGAACTTGACTAAAACAAGGAGGGACTGGGGGTTGTGTGAGAAAATGACCTGCAGCTGTATACCCAACAAACAAGAAAATGATTTGAATTTGAATTCAGTAATCCGGATCAGGATTGCGGGGATGGGAGGGGGGATGGGATCAATGATGTTGTAAAGTTGTGATGAAGATAAGAGAACAAAACGATGTTTCCGGTTGAAACTATGTTCACAGATAAACTGCTGAAAGATGTCCAGGGTTGAAATTATTCTCTCAGCAGACAGCGTGGTTTGTTGAAAAGTTAATGATTGTGGGGGAAATTAGCTAGAACAAGGCTCCAAACATGTGATTCTGTAATGATCAAATTGCCCTTCAGGTAGACAGACTAATACACACCACAAGGGTGCCAATAGCAATGGAAAACTCATGAAGTACAAAACAACCATCTCCTCTGAGATAAGAGACTCACCAAGGACAGTGAGCAAACAGCAATATGAGTTGAATTCAGCGTGTGTTTGTGTGTGGTTGTGAGTCTGTAGGGGTCAGAACACGCGTTTGGTGAGCATGGCTGCTTTAGTCCTACGAATACTGATAGAACATAACAATAATGTCCTCTGTAAACCTCCAGTTTACCATTGAGGCCTGCTGGAGGTTAGCTGGTCATTTATTCACATGTCGACATGCAACAACTCTCTCAGTAATTGTTCTCTTCCCCCATGTTGTCTAATAAATGGAAAATCCACACTTCCTTGTCGAGGTGTAGTTCCTAGTAGTGGTTCAACTGCTTTAAAAAAAAAAATGGTTTGTAGCAGCATGGTAGTTATTTAGCTAGGATCTAGAATCAAAACGAACAGTTCACGGTGTTAACTGATCACATTTATCTGTGAAGGGTTGCTTGTGTTGAGCTTACTTTTCTTAGTCCATTGTGGCTGTGAAGTAATTGATAGCTTGTTTAACTGCATGTTTACAGCAGTTTCCCGAATGTATCTCTCTCCACAGTCAAGTCCATGAGAACTTTGGGTTGAAAAGTCTTATCTAAATTATTAAATCTACTACCCACTGACTTGGATGCCATATTCAATGGTAAAAATACAATATTAATTAATAATAATAACCTGGATGATAACAATGTGAATGAATTTGAACGAAATCACGAAAAGGTTTATTCTTTAATGCATGTCACTCTGGAGTTTGAAAGTGAACATAGGAACGACATCTACAAATCATCAGTGCCATCATGTAATCTGAGTTATCAGAAAAGATGCAAAATACATCAATCCTTCTCTCATCCTTCACATCTACATATTACAAGAAAATTGTTGTGGAGCAACAGAATGTGGCAAAGTCAAGCTGAGGTTATCTTAAGGAATCATTCTTGAGTGTCAACTGTTACACATCAGCAATTACCATCGACTCAATAAATATTTGACTTTTAATAGTTGATTTCAACAGCTGTATGTTTTGAGGTTTGTTCAAGTGTCTTTACGTGATTTCACAGATGAGGGTCACACCCTTATTTCAGATCTCCCTGGTCACACCAGGCTCAAGACTGGACGTCTAGAAGGAGTTTCTCTGCGTGTATCTTGTGCAGGCGAGACGAGGCCGCGCCTGCGACAGCTCCTGGGCTCACGTCAAGGTTTCGATTGCTGGAAGGGGTGAGAAAAGAAACACATCTGAAGGCCTTTGGGTGACATTCAGCTGGCTGCGATGAGATACGAGGACATGCTCAAATCAAATGTATTTGTATAGCCCTTTTTACACGCAAGCATGTCACAGAGGGCTTGCTGAGGTGGAACGAACTCCACAGTGTCACAGCGAGACACTCGAATACGCGGGTCGAAACGGGGAAACTGAGCCGAGTTTCCCCAAGATGGAGACTCGTGGAGGGGGCTCCCCTCACCTGCATCTTGCTGTAGATCCAGGGCAGGAGGCGGCTGACCCGGCTGTAAACCCCTGGGCTGTTCCTCCGCCCGCAGCCCACCCCCCAGCTGGTCACTCCCGCCAGGTACCAGCGCGTGTCCACGTCCTTACACACCAGAGGACCCCCACTGTCACCCTGAGGGGTAACGCACAAGGTGGGACACTGAGACGAGGACAGTGAAGGGCTGGGATCGCCATCTTAAAGACATTTACACATTCAGTCATTGAGCAGACGCTCTTATCCAGGGCGACTTATAGTAAGTACAGGGACATTCCCCCGGGGCAAGTGCCTTGCCCAAGGACACAACGTCATTTTTGCACGAGCGGGAATCGAACCGGCATTTTTCGGATTAATAGCCCGATTCCCTAACCGCTCAGCCACCTGAAAGACGTCCCCCAGGATCATTGACTGACCTGGCATGAATCCTTGCCTCCTTCCAAATTTCCGGCACACAGCATGTTGTCAGTGACGCGGCCACTATACACCGTGTTTTGGTTACACAGAGCCGGGTCAATGATGTCCACCGACACTTCCATCAGGTTGACGGAGCCTACGCCTGGACAGCGAGCACACACAAAAATCCCATCATGCAACTGAATTGTCCTTTCGGGTGGCGTACTTCCTTTTCCTTTGCGCGTCCTTTTGGCAATTCGACGCAACTTCACTCACCGCTCTCCTCGGTGGTGCCGTATCCTGTGGTCCAGCAGGTGGCGCCAGGAGAGAAGACCTTTTCACTTACCGGCAGACACACCGGCTGGATCGAATCTGTCGCGACACAAACACAAGTCGTCACCGTGAGGTGCGTAACGGCGCATCGTCCGCCAGAACTTCCAGCCAACGCTGCCTCAACCCCCTCCGCATCCCCCCCCCCCCCCCCACCTCCTAACTGTCGTGAAACAGAGGCAACACTGACCGGATGTTCCCACTGGCTGGGTGAGTTTGAGCAGGGCGATGTCGTAGTCGTTGGTGCCTGCGTTGTAGCTCTCGTGCAGGATGATCTTCTCCACCGGAGAGTAGGCGGGCAGCGTGTTCTGGGACACCATGCCCACGTACACGCGCCAGTTAGCCGGCACCAGGTAGGATGAATCTTTCCTGGAGGGGGGAAGGGGGGAGGAGCCAGTCCGTTTATGTTGATACAGAGTACGGGGACTGTGCGCGGACGGATAGACGCTTAGCGGTAGAGCGTTGGACTGCAAGAGGTCGCAGGTTCAAAGCCCCACCCCGTCTCTCCTTCAAGTGACTTTGGATAAACACACACACGACGGCACGAATACGTTGCTATTATCGTTGGGAGGTTTCCTCCCTGTACACTGACCTGTTAAAACAGTGCGCCGCCGTCACCACAAAGTCAGGGGACACCAGGGAGGCCCCGCAGGTGTGATAACCCCGGAAATGGAGGCTGACCTGCCATGGCCACTGACCCAGCATGGACGGAGCTCCCCCTATGATTCTGTTATTGTTCGGTGGCTTTCCACAGTCTGCCACGAAGGGAGCCAGAGACAGACGCAGTGTCACATATTGGACACTAGAGGGTGCAACTGGAATATGTACTACATATCTGCTACTCACTGACACACTGCAGAGAGACGACTTGCTGGTTAAGGCAGGACGAGCTGAGGGCGTCATGGAAACATGGTTTGTTTATCATCCCTCACACTGTTAAATACAGTTACGTTTTTACTTGGGAAGTGTTGCGCGGTACTCACGTGACCGTCACTTTTCCCTGGATGGTGTTTGAGGTGATGGAGGGTGATATGGTCAATGAGGAGGAGAAGGCGTTGGTCATATTGCTGTTTCTGTAGCTCCTGAGTCAGATGACGAAGACAAGTTTAAGACACTCATCACCACAGAGCTTGAACAACACAAGTTCCTTTTTGTATGTCCAGCGCACTTTACCGTAAGATGTTTTATGTTTTGAAATGAAAACAAAATGGATAGAGAACGTTCCGGCGGTGTGAGATGTTGTGACAACACACGGCAACTGTGTTGACTGTGTGCCTGTTCTGTGAGGCTGAAACGGTAAACAAACGTGTTCCCATCACTGTGCTAGGGACTGTTCAGTGTATTCATGTTTGTGTCTGCCTTCAAAAGCACCACAAAAGACTTCCCCCACATCCTTCATCATAGTCCTTGCGTATTTGTACCATGACATAAGAGGCACAGTGTAGAAAAGACCACAGACACGTTAAAAATGACTTTGTTGGCTGCACCAAATCCACCACAAGAGAGCAGCAAATCCCTCTGAGAGGCTTGGTGGAGACTTGTTAATAGCATTTCCTTGCCGTCCATAAAACAGGTCCATGCTCACCCTCTGAAGCCCAGCTGGGCGCAGGTTTGGTCGGACAGTGTCTTGGTCCAGCCGCTGCTACACACAGGGAGGAATCTTCCGGACTTGGCGGTCTTCACTTGCAGAGCCCTGTTGGCCGCGAACCTAACTGTGACACACACACACACACAAACACCTCAGCCTTCAGCAGCAACGGATAACACAGACACTGAAAGAGTCGTGAGCGCGGGCAGGCGTCGTTTGTTGTTTCTAGAACCGTGCTGAAGCGTGTGGTCGGGGACTGACCACAGTTGGTCTCGTCGCTTCCCAGTTTGCAGTTCCTCACGCCGTCGCATTCCACCACGGTGGCGGGGCATGTGTCCCTCTCCACCTCCATGGGGCGGTAAGACGAGCTGTTGTTCAGGTAGCCAGACGCCAGGGAGGGCCCGTAGCGCACTGCAGGGGGAGGTCAAAGGTCAGATCAGGTCAGTCCCCCATGAACCACACATAGGCAGCGTGGGAAAAAGGTAAGACCACGGAGGCCAATCCGACGACATCAGAGGAGATTTCCGACGGAACCGAATGATGGCGTGTCCTAAACAACCCGTCGATCTTCTTACCCCCCAGCCAGATTGCAATGGCGATGATGGCCAAAAGCAGGGTGGTTCCTCCGGAACCTCCGAAGCACCGGGTGCTGCGCGGACAGGAGACGCCCTTCCTGCGACGAGGGGCTGCGACGAGGGACAGAAAACAAAACGGTCACACTTTCGAAAGGCGCAAAGGGGGACAAGATCGAGATCATTCTCCCCGAAGGGGAAAAAAAGGCTGATTTCGCCAATGAGGAAACGTCACATCGGTCATGCTGAATGGTCGACACACGCGAGATACGTGTGATCTTACGGCTGTTTTGTTGGCCGACGTGGACGACATTGACCTGAGGGAGAGGCTGGGGGATGTAATATGGCTGGTAGGGTGGCAAGGTGGGGTCAGGAAGTCCTCTGGTATCTACCACCTCCATATACAGAGGGGGGAGCGAGGTGGGGACACAGTTGTAGGGCGGTGGAGCATCAGTCTGTTGTGTAAAAGAAGGGGGGAGGGGATCAAGACTGTGTCCAACTTTTCCGTTTGATGATGGCGACGTTACTCATCGCCACGCCACATTTCTAATCAAAGAGAACCCACATGAACAGTTGGTCGGCTTTGAGATGGGAGTGACAGCGGTCATCCATGACAACAGTGCAGTGTGGGTGAAAGGGCTTACCAGTAAACAAAAACTATAGGAAAGTTGTACAGCAGCCAATTGTGCTAATGTGTCCCAGTCAAGGTTATTGTTACCTAAACTGAAATTGAAAATCGATTACTTTTTTTTTTTTTTTTTGACTGTGCTGTTTAAATAATTTGCACGAAATTTTCTTTAAATTTGTAAATTAGCATAAAAAATTTATCCCACGCTTACTTTAAGATAATAACTTTAGTCACTCTCTATAAACTTATTATGCATATGCTAAAGGATACAAAGTCAAGAGGGTTGTTACTGGTTGTGTTAGCAGAAGCGCCTACCTGTATTGATACAGGTTTTCATCTGTAGTTGTGCACACCAGATGTTTAATTTGTCAAATCAGTATGTGTCAGCAATATTTCAATGTTATCCATGACTGTCTGCCTGAGTCAAAAGTAGATATTTTGCGCCTTTTTTTTACCACGTTTTATCAATTTGTGAAACTGCAAGTTTTTTAAATCAAATCTGAGCCCAACACGCTGACCCAGACCAAGCCACTGGGAACACGGAACCAAAACAATCCATGCTTTTATGAACAACACACGAGAAGCACACGATTCAGCCCAAACATAAAAACCATTTTAGACATTGTAAGCTTCTCTGAAGCATATGTGTCTGAAATAGTTTTTTTTTTTTTTTACATCACAATTCATGAGAAGAATTATTTTTTTAAACTATCAAAACCACAAAATAAGCCGTCTTGCTCTGGCAACATACTTACACGTAATCCACATAAACGAGACCGACCTGGTCTGTAAACGGGAGAGCAGGCTGTGCTAAGAACAAATGCTTAGTTTAACAGTGAACATAACAATACAACCGCCCCTACCTGGTCATTTTCCATTGGTATGTGTACGAAAGCCCACCCAGGCAGTGACAATGTGGAGGCTGTGGTCCTCTCAGAGGAATTGTAGATAGCCTTACTGTACGTTACGCGGTCGTCTCATCAGAAGTTCAGGTTATCCTACTGGGGGTTCATCTCTTGAGACTCTGAATCAATTGTTCTTGTCACTGTCGAGTTCTTGTGATTCACTGCCACACCACTCCTTCAACAGTCATCAGCAACCCATGCGCTGTTTTTCCCCTACCTGCATAACTGGTTCCAGGTCTGGTTAGAACTCTCACACACACACACGCACACGCACACCCACAGCAGTGACTCAAATTCAAAAATAGCTTCATTGCAGTTAGGGGAAACGGCAGCTTCCACTGGTGTGTGGTACACCGTGTATATGAAATGTACCTTGTCAACACCCTTACTCTTGTGTTGTTTTCAGTTGTCTATACCTGCGTGACAGGTACTGGTCCTAAAAAGAAATGGGAATAAACAATGGTCTCGATGTCATCGGTTACGTGATGCGCATTATTTACCATCACACAATCCCAGATCTTCCTTATCAACATCAGTGCAAGGAAATGGCCCAGAACGAGTTCCCTATTCAGTCTCATGGGAAACATCAAATTACAAGCCGAGTTTTTCTGTTTGGCTTGAATCGTTGGTGATTGTTCCAACATGATCCTGTTATCATTAATGCTGGTACTAATCCATTTCGAATAGGAACAACAGTCTGCCTACAATTTAAACCGATCTATGAAAGTTTGTATGTTTTGGCAGAAAACCAATTGTTCATCTGAGGAAGATCAGAGCAGTACATTGAAAGGTACCATGGGTCTATGCTATCAGAGACTGTGGTTGTACAGTACCTTCTCTATGGTAATTTAGTCTGCTGACGGTCCTGCTCAACTGGTTAGCAGGAAGAGCAAGTTTCATTGTCAAGACAGAAAAATGTCTGTGTGTGTGTGCCAGATAGTCCACAGTAGGCCGTGTACACAGACATGAAAATCTGTCATTCTTCAGCCTTTAGATGAGTATTTTTTGGCCATAGGGTTGTATATGTTGATCTCACGGATGTAATTTCTCTATTTTGAAGAATCGTTTTTTGTTTCGAAGTTGACACCCGTAGTTCTCATGACATGTCAAAATGACATCAGGTGGAAAATGTCCTCTATGTTCTATTTCTGTTCCATTAAGATACACCTTACGTGGATACATGAACACTGCCCATACTCTACTTGTCGAGTAGTGTCGCAACGCCCCTGGCTAATGCTTGTCCACTTAACAGCACAGTGATAGTGACGACTGATGATTAATTCCACCCCTGTGTCAATTTACGTTGTTTCCAATCGGTTGTTGAGCATGAAGGCATTCCAAAAAAGTCAAACAATTCTTGTCTGCCTTGTTCAGGAGGTGTTTCAACATTGTCGCATGTTGAAGTCAACAAAAAAAGAGACACCGAGTGGTCAAAGACGGAACAATCCAGAAAAAAATCTGGATTGTTCCCCCCCAAAAAACTCAGTCTTTGTAATGCTTTGATTTATCTGCCACTTTACTGACATACAGTAAAATGGAGATTTGAACCCATGACCTCGAGCTGCAGTGAAGTGCTCTAACCATTGAACATACCCTGCCCTACACTTTATTAATCATGAGACGCAATAGGCTGTATCAAGCCTGCCCGTATCCAGCCTGACCTTTGCCCCCGTATACAGGACTGTCATGCTAATTTCTATGAAATGAAGGGAAGCTTGCAGGACAAATAGTAAGGCTATATGTTCACATCAGTTCTGAGAATCAGGAATATCAGGTGCAGATGCAGGAAGCCGAGGGAAGGAACAGGTGCAGTTTCTCGGAATATACGGCAAACCGTTTTGATTGGTGGACTTCAAGCCTGGTCTTCAGGGCTAACTGTGCTATTTGTATTAGATGTAGTTTTCCTACTCAAACACACCTGATTCAAATGAATGCATCGTTATCAGGCTTCTGCAAAGGTTGATAATGACACATTTATTTGAATCAGGTGTGTTGGAGCAGGGACACGTCTAAAACACACAGCACAGCGGGGTGTTGAGGACCAGAGTTGAAGGCCACTGGTGTAGAAATAGAATATCTGGAGGGATACAATTTTGACGTTTTTTTCACCCAAACTAAACACAGTTCATTCGAATAGTTAGCTGCCTGACAAGCTGAGTCGAGTGAGTTGCAAGTGAAGTTGGAGAGAAAGCTCACACAAAGGTAGATCTCCAGAAACAAGGTTTGAATGCCCTGGTGTTGACACTTTGACTTGATGAATGTGACCAAAGCTGATACTAGTGATGGACCATTCCGGTTGATAGATTTTAAAGGGGTTGTTTCTTGTAAGGATTTTGTGCTTGCGAGAAGGTGTTAGGCCACATTCAAACTGGCTGCTCATGTGTGCAATTGATATATAGGTAAAACTACCTTTACTCAAGAGAATGCTTGCACTTTCATTCCAATGTGCATGGATATCTGGAAATCTCATACTTTTCGAAGCAGCTGAACTATGCCCCTGATTGGAATGGCACTGTGTGTCACAAAGGTTACTATGGACTCTGATTTGTCAACCGTGCAATTTAGATCCTCCACACAATCCCATAATAATGACACCTGATGCCACTAATCATCCCATGGCAACGAGCTCTGAGAGCCGAGATCTCATCTAGCCTTTTGATTTAAGTACTCAGTTACAGGAAGTGCTTGTTAGAGCAAGGTTGCTATAGCCTCCTGTTTGATGGCAATTCTCCAGAACGTTCTACAGATTCCTTATCGGATAACCTGGACAGAGCCTTATCTAACTTGTGCAAGGCCACAGTGTGGTATGTCTTTTCCAGAATCAGTTAGTTTTGCTACATCACAAAGAACACGTTTTGGTAGAGAACCATTCAAGGTATATTAGGTGTATACCTCTCCAGACGTTGTTTTCATTGCTCTAATACCTGCACCAACTCCTAAAATGGCTGTCAATACACAATGACGTTTTCAGCGACAAAAATTGTGATTTCACTTGACTCCGTAATCTTAACACGCGACACATTTTGAACCCTGTGTGTCTCATTTCTTTGTCTTTCACATAATTGTGCTCCATTTTAAACTTTCCGACGTTTTTGTCCAAGTTTTTGTCCTTCAGGGTAGCCGTGACCATGGCAAAGCGCCGAAAGATGCAGGTGACTGTTACCGAGAGAAACCTTAAAGAGGCTAAGAGGAGAAAGGTCGTTATCTCTGTGCTGTTAGTACTGGCCATACTGGGAGTGCTGGCCACTGCTGCCTACGCCAGTATGTTATTATCGTCCGCATGTTTGACACAGCCCCCCCCTTTTATTTAGCCTTTCGTTATGATTCACCTCGCTCCTTTGTCATCCCCCCGTGTTTGCGTTCCAGTCAAACTGCTGGTCTGCAGCAAGTTCTTCTTCTGCCCCAAGTCCGTGCGCTTCATCCCCGCGGCCGAGGTGTGTGACGGAACATCGCACTGCGCGGACGGAGAGGACGAACTCGACTGTGTGTCCAGTCAGATGGCCAACACCACCTTCCCATGTAAACGCCACCCTCCATCCAGCCTGACCTCGACAACCTTACTTTACTTATCTCACCCTTTTCTCTAGCCCAACCTTGCGCCATCTCTCCTTCCCCAACGCGCTCTCTTTCTGTCTCCCGCTTGTTTCTGTTACTCTCTCGGTCCATGTAGTGCGGTTGGTGGGAGACGCCATGGTCCTCCAGGTGTGGAGGGTGGCGAATGGCTGGAGCAGTGTTTGTGCAGAAGACTGGGGGTTGCAGCACACCCGCGCCGCTTGCCAGCAGCTGGGCTACACGCTGTGAGAACCCGCCCACCGAACCTCATCTGCGTCAACCCATCGCCATCCACTACCTCCTCAGTGACTTCCTCCTTCTCCACCTCCGCCAGAAACCCAGAGAGCAGGAAGGTCCCGGTCCACAGCCTGCCCTCATCTCTGGCTGCTTCCCTCGGCGCTGTGAGACCAGAAGCCACGGGGCCCCTCCAAGATGCGATCACCACCAGGTAGGGAAGGGGAAGTCCTCGGGCTGCCCCCGACCACTGTCTCACCGACGCGCAAGTCAGGGCAGTGTCTTTGCTTTTCCCTGACAGACCGACCTGCCTCTCGGGCTCCGTGATCGCGCTCTCGTGCTCAGGTAAAGACTTGCCCTTTTCTTTCCGCGCGCGTGTCTTTTTTTCAAGACCAACCGTTTGTGGAGTCACCTGTGTGTGTTTGCGTGTGACCTCCTCCTAGACTGTGGTGCTGTGGGGGAGCAGGACCGGGTGGTGGGGGGCTCTGACTCCACCATCGAGGAGTCTCCCTGGCAGGTGAGCCTGCGCCTCAACGGTCAGCACACCTGCGGAGGCTCGCTGGTCTCCCTCGTCTGGGTCGTCACTGCCGCGCACTGCTTCAGCAGGTCAGTACGCTCACGCTCACGCTTCGCCCTCTTGTGGTCACACGTTGGAGCGTACGGTTCCTGTCAGGTTTGGGAAAGCGTTTCTAAGGCTCGCCCATGTTTATCTTCAGCCTGTTCAATTGCCTCGTTTGTTGAGTATAGAAAACGTGTACGCGTCTCTTAAAACGATAAAAGACTCGGGTGTTTTCCCAAACTTGACCGCTACGGTAGCGTTAGCTTTTGTCGTCAATGTGACCTGTTTTTTTGTCCAAGTCGCACTTTTGAGGTTCACTGTCTCACACAGCCAAAAGGAGCGGGACCACTGGCAGGTGATGCTCGGGAGGACCAACTTGGGCACCTCTGGGGGGTTGATGTCGCTGGCTGACATCATCATCCACCAAGACTACAACCCGTCCCTCAACGACTATGACATTGCCTTGCTACGCCTGTCTCGGCCTGTCACTGTTGGAGGTGCTTGACGCATGCAGTCTCTCGTTCCTGTCAGTAAATGTTGTGACCAGAATTGAACACATGCCTGGACTTCTGTCATGGATTGCATTTGCTTCCCTTGATGAAGCAAGTTTTGAGTTATCTTTCCATACTGCCATCTAGTGTTCCTCAGGGTGAACTGCTGACAGTGATTCTGTCGAGTGTGAGGTACAAATATCCATCAGTCACCACCCCAAGATATGCAGACAACAGCTGAGATTGAGTGTCGGTGCATAGTGCATGTTTTGCTATTGCCTAACGAAATCATTTTTGACTCAGACACCGTCAAACCAGTGTGCCTGCCCCCCACCAGTCCACCTATGAACCCTGGAGACCCTCTGGTGGTGACAGGCTGGGGCGTCCTTCAGGAGAGAGGTAAGGCCTGGCGTTGGCCCCACGTTGGATACAACATGGCTGGGAATGGGAGCAGGGGGAAATCGAATTGAAGCCTAAACGAGGAGCCAGAGAAAGAACCAGAAAGCCCTCTTGCCTCCTTTGTTTTTCAGGTCAGATCTCCATGGTCCTTCAGAGGGCCACCTTGGTTTTGATCGACAGGGCCGTGTGTTCCCGCCCCTCAGTGTACGGCTCTCAAATCACTCCCAGAATGCTGTGCGCGGGGAGCATGGATGGGAGGGTGGATTCCTGCCAGGTACCAGTGTAGCCCTTTGTCAATGGGGGGGGGGGTCAGATGGCTGAGCGGTCAGGGAATCGGGCTATGAATCAGATGGTTGCCGGTTCGATTCCTGGCTGTGCAAAATGACGTTGTCCTTGGGCAAGGCACTTCACCCTACTGCCATGGGGGGAATATCCCTGTACTTATAGTAAGTCGCTCTGGATAAGAGCGTCCGCTAAACGTAAATGTCTATGGTCTTCCCACCATCTTTGTTTGGACCATCATGAGTCATGGAGGTTTAGGAGGCAGAATGTTCTCCTTGTTCCCCCAGGGTGACAGTGGGGGTCCCCTGGTGTACCTGTCTGAACGCTGGCAGCTGGTGGGTGTGGTGAGCTGGGGGATAGGTTGTGCCCGCGCCGGGTACCCTGGGGTCTACAGCAGGGTGGATGACCTGCTCAACTGGATCTTCACAGTCATGGAGGTAGGCGTCGACCAGGGGAGAAACATTCCAAAAAGTGGATGAGAAGCTGATTTGAGAACTAGATTGGAACTGTACATTCACTGCATGTCACAATGCTCATCTCAACCTAATTGTCATGCTCGTCCTGTTCTCCAGAGATACTCTTAAGAGAGAGAGGGATAATCTCTTGATTGCTTTCTTCGCGGCAAATGATGGAAGGAATGGATTTCTTCGGTTTTCATTGAAATGTTTTGCATCAAACCGTTTCAGGTCCATGTTCTTTGACGAGTGTTTTTAACTCAGATGTTGTATGGTGGTTACAGGAAACCTCTAGATTTTACACGTGCACCTTAAAATTGTTTATTTATTGTCAAATGTTGGCTTTGAGGTTTGGCATAGTTACTAATGCTGTGTAAGACAATGAAGAGCTTATTCAAGCATTTATAATTGACCGATGTTGTTTCATTCCTAAGTGAAAAAGACAAGGCAAAATGAAAGGGCATGTGATTTAATTCAAATATTTTTAGATTCTGTGGCTTTTTATAATAAAGAAAAATAGAGCTGACACGTGTGTGTGCGTGGTATTGTATGGAGGACATTCTTTGAAAGGGAACAGGGAGAACATGGCTATACATTCATGGGAGGACCACGCAAGGTGACGCCTTTCCTTGCTGCTCGTAACCAAGGGGTCAGTATGTAGGGCCAAAGTAGGCGGTTTGAAAGCCGGACTTCCCCATTCAACTCTTATACGCCCAATCTTTCGTGAATACATTTTGAATGTTTTCATACTGTCCTGACACCCAAACAAAAACAGCAAATTGTGTTTGGTTACTGTTGGAATACAATTATCTAACACTTCAGGTTGGGGTGGTTTTCCATGACCCCTTAGAATTGGTTGTTGAGCAACAGGGACGTTTCACAAACATTCTGTGGTCAAAGGTGCAATACGTGACACAAGTCACATCTACAGTATTTTCCAATAACTCTTCAGAGGCACCAATTGGAAATGCACAGGACTTCAGCAACACATTGGCATTCTGTTCACAGGAGTAAAGAGAAGTTATGTCTCTGTATTTCAAAGGGAGCGTATCCACCACAATGGCAGAAGGTTTCATATCTTCTCGGGTTACTCATATTCAAGCATATTCCAAAAGGTTACAACTTTAGTTTCATATTGAATTTCCACCACAACTTTTCGCCAAGTTTCCATGGAAACCCGAGGTGGAATAGGAGACAGAACATCACAAGGCCTTTAGTTCTGGGATTCAAAAAAATGTCCTATTGACACATGAAAACATTCAGGGTTCTAAACATCCTTCAAATAAAAACATGTAGGAAGGTCAACCTCAAAGAAAGCAGTTTTTGTATCCGTGCAGCTACATGTTGAGCCAGAGGCTGTTTGTCAATACAGGGTCCACACCCACTGTCTAACTGTTTTCCAGAAGCACCTGGCTGCTTTGTGTTGGTGTTATTGCTTACATTCTAGAGGAGCTGTAACATGTTATAATAAACGTATCCATCTACGGTACAAAGGGCTGGAGATCAAGGAGACGCACATGGTGGTGGTGGGGGAGGGGGGTCATTAAATGTATGACCAAATCTCTTCCCTTGCCTGAAGTTCGTCAGCCTGACCGTGATCCAATCCATGTATAATTCTGTCATACGTCATAATCACCTCAGCTGACTTACTCTGACTGCTTCCTTGACTGGCCGATCATCGCTACTCGAAATACAAACACACACAGAAAAAGTAAACAATACATATCCCTACGTTCAAGTTTATTTCCGTCTACCCTGCTTCAATCATAAGGCTCGTTTCTCTCAATGTTCGCAGAAGCAGCGCTACTTTGACGCGACGTGGCATGACCGTGACCTAGCAACTTCTGTTCACAGCCCCTTTCTCCGTTCCTTGTCCTGATGGCGACGCACGTCAAAGTGAGGCACGGTATTTCCGCTACCGCTCCCGTCGAGGTCTCTCGAAAAATGCCCTCCGTTTCCAGAAACACTAGCATCCCTTGAGATCACCCGAGGTATTCGGATAACGAGACATTCAGGTCAGGGAGTCACAGATATCGTCTGTGAGCCACTCCCTTGACACAATCCTTGGTCTGAATGATTCCTAAAGGGCTTTTAACAACATCATGACAGCAATAACATTTGGGGATGGGCCTGGTGATTATCTTGTAATCTGCTCCACCCGCTGGATAACCTCTGATCTCTGTGTGGCTGTGGATACATGATAGGGGCAAATAGGCCTTTTTTTGTTGCTTCCATGATTTGAGAATCATGCATTTGAGATGAATGCAATGCAGCTCATGGGTATTTATTGCAAGGTGTGAAAAATGGTCTGTTTCGCATGTGTTGTGAAAGCTGTGTGGAAAGATTGTAAATGATGAGTTGTCAGTGGAAGATGCATCTACGCGTTTTCGACTAACCTTTGACCTCATAGTGCATAGCCTTGCCAACTGGGGATGGTTGGCACCATGATGTGGAGACATTTGGAATCAACCTCAAGCAGATACGGAATGCATAGGCCTAGCCATTAAAAAAAGAGAGATTACGTTTTCTATTCTGGACTGTTGTTTTACATGCTTAAAAATGCATTCGTTATTTGTCTTGAAGCAGCGTCTTGAAAGGTTCATTCCATTTTCTATGGGGTCGGTTTCAGGGATTGTCTACAATATCATTCACCAGCTTGTATTATTTGGTTGCGTTTTGCTGTTTCATAAATGATTCTTTTGCACTTGTACTTTCTGCCAGTAGGGGTAGACAGAAGCATGAAAACAGGCACCTGTGTTTTATATTAGGCAAATAAAACTTATTAGGAGCTGAGCTGAATCCATATCCTTGCCACACAAATGCCCTTAATGCTGACAAACAAAACAAACTCCTCCTCACAGACCAAACTAATTAGCTCGACTTCAATTAGGGAAATCGTTTTGGGATGAGGAGACTCTGGACTTAACAAGACTAAACAAATTAATAGGAATAAGATGCCAGGTCAGGAGATTGTAGTTTTACATTCATCTTATAGACTTTGTGGATAATTATTGTGGATATTTAACCATACTATGGTCTTGAGTTCTGAAGTGTTTGTGTGAGGCCTAGAGCATGGTTTCGGGAACAAGATTCAGCCCAGAATAAAACAGCTTACATTGCATTAGTTCCTGTCTCAAGCATATTCTAAACCAAAAATATTACTTATTATATATATATAGTTTTTTTTTACTATAATGCATGAAAATCCAATCCTAGGTGTAGGTGTTCTATCTATCATATGTCGACTTGGACGTACTGGAGTCTTTTGCGCATAAACATGTGCACCTGTGAATTTATGCCGTCGACCGATGCCTATTTATACATGGATACATTCATGCAAGTACTTTCATTTCTTCTTTGGTGTCGCTTTCGAGTCTGCTTTTGATCCTGAGAGGCCGTTTTCGGTGTTGTCGATCCCTGAGGAGGTCACTAGGCACTCCTTACTGCGAGAGGGAAGAGAGAGAGAACATGGCAGGGTTAAAGCCGCACGACCAAACGGCACTCCATTCTCCGTGCACTGCACGGACACAGACGGGAGCGGCATCTCCTTTGCGCCGCCGGGTTCCCACGCACTGGTACCTTTCGCCCTCCCCCCTCTCTGTCTGACTCACTTTTTCTCCTCCATCTTGGCGAGGATGAAGATGGTCAAGTTCTTCAGCAGCATGAACCCCATCAACAGGGCAATGCCCCCGCCCACAGCTGAGGCGATGATGATGGTGAGCGTGTTGTCCACCACCCTTACTGCGGAGGCCACGCCCCCAGGGGAACAGAGGGGGAGAACGGAGAGAAGAGAGGGGGAGAGGGGAGAGGGGAGGGGAGAGGAGGAGAGGGGAGAGGGGAGGAGAGGGGAGAGGGGAGAGGGGAGGACAGAGGACAGGATAGGATATGAGATAAGATTCACTTCCTGTATTACCCGGCATCGTCGTCCATGACCTCTGGAGGATGCGTGTCTGCTCCTCGGTGCGTTCCGGCTCGTACTCACGCTCGTCCACCACGCTGAGGGTGAAGATGGCGCTGTGGTTCTTGCCCTTCTCTTTGGGGTTGCGTCCGAAGCACGTGTACTCCCCGTCGTCCTCGAAGGTGATGTTCGCCAGCAGGATGGAGATGTTGTTGCTCGGCGTGTTGCCCACAAACTCCACCCGCTCGTGGAAGACGCTCACGTGAGGCTCCACCCCCTCGGACGGGATCGTCGACTCGCAGAGCTGGAGGGGAGGGGTGAGTCAGATGGCTGAGCGGTGAGGGAGTCGGGCTAGTGACCAGAAGGTTGCCGGATCGATTCCCCGCCGCGCCATATGACGCTGTGTCCTTGGGCAAGGCACTTCGCCCTACTTGCTTTGGGGGAATGTCCCTGTACTTACTGTAAGTTGCTCTGGATAAGAGCGTCTGCTACAGGACTAAATGTAAACACAGAACGAAGCCCTCCAGTCTAATCGCCGAGTTCTATTTTGCTGAAGCCACGTCACAGTACGTGAGATGGACATTGCAAAACCTCTATATCTGACTGAGTTTGATAATCAGTTTTTTAGATTGTAAATGTAGTCGGACTTGTTTCTAGAATGACTGGCTTATCTAGTGACTTAATTTAACACACATTATGTATTTATTTTACATTTTCTGACTGCACTGGCAGCCAAATGTACTTGTTTTAAGCACAAGCAAGCTCACCACGAACAATGATCGCACTTTCAATATGACCGGCAACTTCATTTACAGCGTACGCAGCTATACAGAACATCAACTATCTTCGTCTGACCCAGTGGTTCCCAACCCTGGTCCCTCTGTGCACCCCGTCTTGCATGTTTTCGATATTTCCCTGCTCCAACACACCTGATTCCAAAGAACGGTCATAAGCAGGCTTCAGCAGAGCTAGATAACGACCCCGATCATTTGAATCAGGTGTGTTGGAGCGGGGAAACACCTCAAACACGCAGGACGGCTGTTCCCAGAGGGACCAGGAGGTTGGGAACCACTGGTGTCACCGACCGCTTCAGACGGTCTCTACCGAGGAAGCGTCTGACCTTCTCCATGGTGCCGTTGGCGTTGAACTGCCAGTTGAAGTAGAGGTTCTTGATGCCGATGCAGCTGGCATACGTGCAGGGCAGCAGCACCGTGCTGCCGTTGACTGCCACGAGGAACGGGATCTTCCCCGTGGACATCTCCAGCGCGTGAGCAGCCCACGCACCTGGGAGGAGAGAGAGAGAGAGAGAGAGAGAGAGAGAGAGAGAGAGAGAGAGAGAGAGAGAGAGAGAGAGAGAGAGAGAGAGAGAGAGAGAGAGAGAGAGAGAGAGAGAGAGAGAGAGAGAGAGAGAGAGAGAGAGAGAGAGAGAGAGAGAGAGAGAGAGAGAGAGAGAGAGAGAGAGAGAGAGAGAGAGAGAGAGAGAGAGAGAGAGAGAGAGAGAGAGAGAGAGAGAGAGAGAGAGAGAGAGAGAGAGAGAGAGAGAGACTAGAGCAATTGATGCATTCACGTAAACGGACGCTTTCACCCAAAGCGACATACGCACGTGAAGTTTGAACGTGCAGTCCCGTTCATTTGGTGTTGCCCACTCTGAGTTCGCATCCCATTTTAGGGTTGATAGTGTTTCCTTATTGATCATCCCACGTTCGTTTCTTAGCCACGGAGGAGACAGAAAGAGGAGAGGGTGCACATTTCCCCGGCCGGCTCTATCACAAACGATGAAATCTTTGTCGATTGTTAATGTCCTTCTACACGATCCTTTCTTTGGTGGGAGAGCGTAACACCAGGGGCAGGTTGAGTCCTTCTTGGACTTAATGGTCCGCTTTGACCTTTGACCTTAGCTGTCATTTCAGACAAACTGACTGCCTGACAAACTGACTGACTGCATCTGAAATGCATCACGAGGCACGACCACGACGCAGCGAGCGGGGGAAACCTTGTGCCGAGCGCAAAAGCCGGCGCTCCCCCCAAGTCGGCGATGCGAGCCCTGTTGTCTTGACGCAGTGAGAAGGAGGGAAAGGGGAGCGGGGGGGGGGGGGGGGGGGCGGGGCGGGCGGGGGGAGACGGGAGTGATAAACCGGGAGACAGAGCCATAAAAAGCGACACGGCCCCCGTCGATTCGCCGAGCGACGAGCACACACGAGGGAAGGATGCAGTTATTGGTCGTTCGCCGTGTACGAGCGCCGGAGTGTTTGCGACTGAGGTGGTGTGTGTGTGTGTGTGTGTCGGGGGGCGGGGGGTTTATTTACGGTCTCTTGGATGTTCTGAGGCCGTTCAACTTCACACCGGCTCATTAAACGCAGTCATTAACAAATGAGTTGGGATCCCTTTCCACAGGAACCTCCGTAAAAAAAAATCAAAATAACCCCCTGAAGTCTCGCCACCTTCCTTAACACATTTCCGATAACGCTGACATCGGCTGAACTGGAAGTGGGCTTAAAGATGATCGATGGCCGGACCCCACTATTCGCCCGGAACGCTGTCCGAACAATTTACGCCCGGCCCGTCCTTCTCTTTAACTCTCTCAACATGGCTGTCCTCGTTCTCTGGTTTCCCTTCCGCTCAGTGTGTCTTCACATATGCGAGCCCTCAGCCGGTGTGACACGTCGTCAACAAACAGTGTTCAAGGTCAACTCCGGACAAGGCTGTTCTCTGCAGTTTGGGGACGGGACGGTGTCGGGCTGGAAAGTACAGAGGAGACTGCATTGAGAGGGGCATGCGCATGCATGCATAATACCTTTGAGTATGACTGCTCCCTCTCTCTCTTTCTCTCTTCATTCCCCTCTGCTCTCTCTCTCTATCATTTCCCTCTGCTCTCTCTCTCCCTCTCTCCCTCCCTCTCTCTCTCTCTCTCTCTCTCTCTCTCTCTCTCTCTCTCTCTCTCTCCCTCTCCCTTTCTCTCTTCATTCCCCTCTGCTCTCTATCATTTCCCTCTGCTCCCTCTCTCTCTCCCTCCCTCTCTCTCTCTCTCTCTCTCCCTATCTCTCTCTCCCTCCCTCCCTCTCTCCCTCCCTCTCTCTCTCTCTCTCTCTCCCTATCTCTCTCTCCCTCCCTCCCTCTCTCTCTCCCTATCTCTCTCTCCCTCCCTCTTTCTCTCCCTATCTCTCTCTCTCTATCTCTCTCTCTCTCTCTGTCTCGCTCTCCCTCTCTCTCTTCATTCCCCTCTGCTCTCCCTCTACCTTTGCCCCAATGCAGCACAGTGATGCTGCAGAAACGCACCCAAGGTAAACGCTCACTCATTCTCCCCCATCTCTGTTTTCCTCTTCCTCTCTCATCCTCTTTCTCTTCTCGTTTTCATCTCACATTACCTTAGGATTGTGTGACAAAAATGTAGCATGTCTAACCAATAAGCCTGGTACAGTAAATCAAACTGTAGGTGAACACACTCAAACTCCCGACACCGACCATCACCCATTGTTTGTGTGCCTCCGATCGTTCTCAACGTTCTGTTTGCAAAGTTCTCCCTGTGTGATGGTGGCTCAACTAGAACACTCAGCAGGGATGCTCCACTTTCTAGCCTACATACGTCAGTGCTTTGAGTACAATGCATGCGCGGAAAGCCGACCGAAACTGAGGTCCTTGAAATTTGCATTGCGTCGGAAATAGGGCATAATGTATGTCCTGTCCTCGTGGCCGGTGGCCTGCAGTCTTCGAGGATCCAGACTCACCCCCCCCCCCCCTCCAGCCTCCGTGTGCGGTTGGCTACAGTACGTCATGCCTGTAGCACGTCTCAGCCACTAAGGGGTGCTGTCCGAGAGGACAGGACAGGGGGGAGGGGAGATTTGGGTGGCCAGGGTCCCTCTGCTCTCCCAGGGCGTGAGAGACGCGTCCTTGCACCGCGCGCAGCAGCGCGTCCAGGGTTAAATGAGGAGGCTAACGTTGCAGCGGTGCCGCTGACGGCTGTCCGAAGAGCCGCGAAGCTGTCCAAGCCGTGCTCAGGCTGTCTCGCTCAGGCTGAAACCTGCTCGTCCACCTGCGTCTAGCCAACCCCTGGGTGGGCGAGCCCAGCTCCACAGCCACCCCTGAGCCAACCCCTGGGTGGGCGAGCCCAGCTCCACAGCCACCCCTGAGCCAACCCCTGGGTGGGCGAGCCCAGCTCCACAGCCACCCCTGAGCCAACCCCTGGGTGGGCGAGCCCAGCTCCACAGCCACCCCTGAGCCAACCCCTGGGTGGGCGAGCCCAGCTCCACAGCCACCCCTGAGCCAACCCCTTCTAGAAATACGAGTCCACTCGCTTCAAGTCCCTCAAAGACCTCAGACTTCTCCAGACACTGCTGTCGCTACAGACACCCACCGCTCCCTCACCTCCTGCGGTTGCGAGGCATTTTGATCAACGATAACACGGTTGCTGCTTTTGACCTAACTCTACAGAACAATTGCTGTATATGTACAATCTGTGACGCTGGGGAATGTGTGTGAGTTAGGCCTAAGCATGTGTTCGATGTGTGTGTACAGTGATCTGTCTGAGGGAGCTTGATGACAGGGCGTACCGTCATTACTATGTCCAATCCAATCATACTTTGCATCGCCCTTTTTACAAGCCATCAGAGAAGCCCACATCCTAACTGAAGCACAGTTTTCCAGCGACAAGCTCACCGTGCCAAACCAGTACCCCTCTACCATCTTTCATTTGACCACAGGATGGAAAAGCGAGGCCCCGATTCTAGTATCACAGGCTTAAGAAAAGTTTCGAAGGAAAATAAAATCAGTGCTGCACCATTCCCAATTCCCTCGGACTGAAACAGATGTAGATTCACACGCACAGAATAGTATACCGTTGACAGAAAAAGGTCAATATAAGAGAGAGAGGGGGGGGGGGGGATCGTAAAACAACTCACCAAGGAGCAGAGTGACGATCAGGCCGGTGGTGAACGCATGTGTGGGGAACACACACTCCCTCTCAGCCCTCCTCCTGTGAACCTCCATGACAGTCCGATCGGATCCAAAACACACCCAGCGGAAGGATCCAGGCCCGGGAGTCCGCGAAGCCAAATTCCCCCCCCCCTCCCCGAGTCGGTAATCCCAGACCCTCGGTCTGCTGGAGCGGGGACCGTTGTGTGTCTGATCTCAGCCAAGGCACGTCCAAACGTTCCCCCCCCTAGTCCTGGTCGCGGAGCATCTGCCTGCCAGCCTCCTCGGTGGTCCTGCGAGAAGGACTGGAGGTTAGACAGAGGGCGCACGGGAGAGGGGGATGAGGGGGATGAGGGGGAGGAGAGGGGCCAGGGGAGAGGCAGGGAGAACTCGAAAGGAGAAAGTTCCCAAATCGAACGCGCGTTCCGGAAGATGTTGAGAGTGTGAGGGGACGGGAAGCGGAGAGGGAATACAATCGGAGGTGAGATGAACAGTGTGTGTTTGTGTGCGTAGAGTGAGAGAAAGAGAGCGAGGGAGTGTGTGCAAGATAGAGAGAGAGAGAGGGAAAGAGAGAGAGAGAAAGAGAGAGAGAAAGAAAAAGACAGAGACAGAGACAGAGACAGAAACAGAGAGAGAGAGAGAGAGAGAGAGAGAGAGAGAGAGAGTAAAGAAATAAGAGAGAGAGAGTAAAGAAATAAGAGAAAGAGACAAAGGGAGAGAGAGAAAGAGAGAAAGAGAGAGAGGCAGACGTGCAGTGCTCTATGCGTACTCTCAAAGCTGCGCTCCAGTATGCTCGGTACCTGCTCCTGCGGCTGGTGTTCCCTGAGTGGCCGGCAGGCTGGCGGCACAGCAGAGTCAGGGAGGACCGGCACGGCGGAGCGGCGAGGCGCGGGGTAGAGTGGAGGCAGGAGAAAATCACTGCAGTCAGTCACGGTGCAGTCAAGGAGAATCCAGGCAGCGCTTCCCCTGCACAGAGAGGCACACTGCAGCCCCGGCGAGAGAGAGACAGAGAGGGAGAGTGTGTGTATGAGAGAGAGAGAGAGAGAGCCTGACTGAGATATGAGAAATAGTCTGCGAGAGAAAGACTGAGAGAGAGAGAATCTTAGAGAGAGAGTCTTAGAGAGAGAGTCTTAGAGAGAGAAAGAGAGAGAGAGAGAGAGAGAGAGAGAGAGAGAGAGAGAGAGAGAGAGAGAGAGAGAGAGAGACAGACAGGAAGTATTGAGGGGCTGTGGGAGAAGGGCTGCTGCAGTATTCCTGATGACTGAAGGCTGATGGTCAGGCGCTGGTCTCCTTCCCGGATAACCGAGACCAAGCAATGCTGAGTCTTCCTCCGCCCGCCGGCCCCTCTGGCTATCTCTCAACTTTTCTCCGCCGCTCGGCCTTGGATCTCTGCCAAGATCACCCCCCCCCCCACTTTTATCTCCCTACCCTCTCTCTCTCTCGCCTCAACCATGCTCTTTTAATTCTCTCACTTACCTCACCCCCCCCCTGCCCTCCCTCCCTCCCGCCCTCGATGCAGACGCAGGCACTTTTGTCCCGAGTGCTCGCGAAAGACGAGAGAAAGTTCTGCAGTGCAGCTTGAAGAGGGCCACTGTAAACGCGTTGCCGCCGGGGACAAGTGGGACGCGATACCTTGTATTCATCAACACCCCCCCCCCCCGTGTATAAATAGCTGTGCTCTGAGTCCTGTGTGCCATGTGTTGGAAGAACACGTGTTTGATGCCCCCCCACCCACCCCCCCCCCTCCCCCCCCACCCCAAGACAGCCCACTGCTTTGCTAATGTGATTCGGTCCGCAAGGCGCACTGACGGCCACGTCGAAGAATCGAGGTGTTTACCTTGACGGCTGAGGCTGGGGGAGGGGAGAAGGGGGGTGAGCGCGTCTGTATTTACCTGCAATGTGAATGTGACTTTGAGGAGCCGTCTCCCCCCCCCCCCTCTCTCTGGTTCTCCCCCTCCTCTTTGACCCTCCCCGCTCCATGCACTCCTCCCGCCACATGATAGATTGACAGAATTGAGTTTCCGGTGACTCGGCATTTCGCTCTCTTACTTCCTTCGCTCTCTCTCTCTCTCTCTCTCTCTCTCTCTCTCTCACTCTTACTTTCCTCTCTCTCTCCCTCTCTCTCTCCTACTCCCCCCCCCTCTCTCTCTCTCTCTCTCTCTCTCTCTCTCTATCACTCTTTCTTCCCTCCCTCTCTCTCTCTCTCTCTCTCTCTCTCTCTCTCTCTCTCTCTCTCTCTCTCTCTCTCTCTCCCTCTCTCTTTCACCCCTTACTACTCACATGAAGATATTGATATGTTTGGTGGCAGCAGGTGATTTCGTCACAGGTCCTGCTCTGGTCGGATGAGTGTCATATTCCTCTACCTCAGGGTTATTAGCATCTATAATACCACAACCCTCCAGCAATCAAGTGTGTGTGTGTGTGTGTGTGTCTGTGTGTGCGTGTCTGTGTGTGCGTGTGCCTGTTTGTGGGTTTGGCAAGGACATGTGTAGGAGCTCCAGTCCTCTGGTCAGTGAGAGCCGACCACTCGGTCTCTGCTGGGAATGGTGCATGAGCACGCGCCGGCCTGCCACGTCGAGCGCTCCGCTTGCATCCTCCCTTCCGACGCTGATGAGTCGGCAACTCGGGAAAACGGCGTCGTTGCTAACAGTGACTGCCCTGCTACCTTTTAGAGTTCTTGAGACGTTCTGGGACGGCGAGAGGAGGAGGTGGAGCCCTGGGATGGAGTGAGACTGATGGTGGGAGGGGCGGGGCGGGGGAGGGGAAGGGAGCTGGCCTTCACCCAACGGCGAGGGGGAAACTGGAACGAGGCACAGGGAGGACCCAAGCGCACAGAGGCAGGCGAGGCAGACGAGGCAGGCGAGGCAGGATTCACGAAACCGACCAAGGTTTCACCGGTATACAAACGCAGACACGGGTACGACCGCGGGCGCGACAGGAACGCCGTGGAACAAGAGGCCACCTCAGCACGGACACAGCTGGAGCTCACGGCTGCAGGGGGCCAGAAACCTACACACACCCCTCCACGTTTCTCCGCCCACTCGGCTCTTTGGCCTCTCGCTTCCTCCTCCTCCCTCTGCGTTCTCTTCATATCTGAGAGGTGCTTTTCAAATGTGCAGGTTGGGAACTGACCCTTCAACCGACTGCACCCTCCGGTTGTTTGGAACCAAGTCGGAATCCATCAAATATTCAACCTGGTTCATGTACAAGAACTGGACTGATACTGCACACGGTGTCAAAAGGGGAAGGGGTTGTAACTTTTAAAAGGGAACAAAACTGATTCTTTGCACTTTGGAACGCGACCAGCTGCAGGTACAGCCTGTTATGCATGTTTTGCTTTCTTTGCAACTTAGTGGCACTGTGATATATTATTCAGAGGGGAGCACCTTCCTGCTGTTCTATTTCAGGGTGGATCTCTGCGTGGCATGGAGATATTTCATTTTGTCGTTTTTTGAAAATTTGTTTTCATTAGGATGCCTAATTAAATGAAGGATTCCTTACTCGGATAGTAAAAAAAAAAAAAAGAAGAAAAAAATTCCTTCTCAACGTTTTTGGAAAGGAAAGAAAACGTTGCAGTGCTCTAACTTTTTCCAGAGCTGTATATCTGGACAAAATGTCAGGCCTCTGGACACTGGCCATTCATTTGATATTGTACACGGACAAAACGTCAGCCTTTTGGACACTGGCCATTCATTCGGTACTATATCGGGACAAAATGTCAGTCTTATCAGCACTAAGGAAACGATATGAGAACACAAGTGTATGTGCATGACCACACATTGACACAAAACACCACAACACGTTACATTCACACTGGCAAAATGCCCATTTGTCAAGCCACGGCCTCTAGTCACACTTTCTAAACACACACACGCTTAACTGGGTGAGTGGGTGTCCTCTGCTGTTAGCGCAGCATGCTATTTGCTCGAGGGGGAGCCGATAAGGACAGGCATTTCAGCGCACACTGATTGACATGTACCGCAACACAGGCCAACACACACACACACACAATGGTAGACCCAAAATATGATAGTTATTTCATTTACATTTGGTAATGTTAACATGTTTTGTTCCAAGTCCTTAACAAAAAAGTACCTCGTACGACACAAACACAACGCTAATGTGACGTGCGTCCTGTGTTTCAGTTTAAATTGTTTCATTCCATCGACACACACCCTGGAGTCAACAAGATGAGTTTAGGCAGGTTGGCACATGTTCCGGAACTATCCCACACAGCTCTCCTTAACGGAACATGATAATGAACATCGTACCCATTCCCTAATAAGTCGTCCAACCCATCCAAATGTGTGTACTTGTATGGCTTAGTCTCAGAGCACAGACTGCAATAGGTGGTCATGGAAACATCGTGTGTACAGCCAACTGTGTCACAGATCATCTGGTTAAGCCATGACATGTCAGATTTACTCGCTAACAGTAGAGGGGACACTCATTTGCATTCAGTGGAAAGAAGGCTCAGGGAACATGAACAAAAAAATCTTTCAAGGGTAATACAATAAGCCAGCTATGACAGCAATGTTACATGAATGTGCGTACACCCCATTCATACTCCAACATGATGTCTGCTGAAATTGCATGATGGTAGGAATGAAGACGCCATGCAGAAATGTAAACTGTCACATGCAAACTTGAAGTTGAAGTGGCGAGGCCAGGGTGACTGTGGCTGTGTGAGGCACAGTAGGGCAGGACTGTGGGTGTGGCATCATGGGTACTGGAGTCCCATTGTTCTGAAGTCATATTAGGTGTGTTCGACTTCATGCAGCGCCAGCGTCGCCTGCAGCCGCCTGCAGCCCGGCTGACTTGAAGCAGCCAATGGCATTCTCAGTTTCAAGGCAGCCGACGGCAGGCGCCGTCGGCACTGAACGCACCTATTTTCATGATTTCATGTTTCACAACCTCTGTCCACTTCCTGTTTTCACTCCACATTTCAACAAACCTGTAACCGTTCCAGGTAAAATGATCTAGTTTATTTTAAATAAATGTCAAACGTATGTTATGTCAAACATAAAAAAAACTTTATTAAAAACAGTCTCAGGGATCTGTAAAAAAAAAAAAACGAATAGCTTTGATCTTTAATATACATTTTAAAACATGGCTTTTGCAAGAGGACTTTCAACATTCAAATGGCAGGTAAAACTATGGTCCACACAAAGTGTGAAAAGAAATTCGAGAGCCACAATCAGCGAAGTAGAACCAGCGCCACTGTTGCCCTGGGCCCTTGGCAGAAAAGGTATTTTCCAAAGAGCCGTGTTAACAGTGTATGACTCTGGTTCCTCACACGTCAGCTACGGGGAGTCATGGTGAACTCTGGTCCTTTTTTTCAGCGAGGAAATGTTCATTAACATGTGTCCACAGGGATGAGTTCATCTTCTGACTAATGTGGGGAGCGCAGACAACCTTGTGCACAAGCACAAGGCAGGCAGTGGTTATGAAAGAGAAGCCTTAATACAGCCCTGAACTATCTGACCACGAGTGTATCAAATTCGACTGCTTTAACACAAAACGGCACTTACACATGTCCCATGTCACTTTCATGGACAGATTGCGATAACATCCATTTACGTTGATTCCGAATTTAGTAGAGCACGTGATGATAAAAAATAAAAAAAACTATTCCAGTCAATGCAATTTGGCGGAGATACGATTGTTCTATTTGGAGTTGGTGATGTCGGAAAGGACGTAGGACTATGATCCCCTCATCAAGCAGCTCTTGTTTTCGAGCTGCATAAACAGGCCTTTTCCAGCCTCAGTCAACACTGTTCTGGGCATCATCCCCACCATCATCGCGATCGTCTTCCTCCTCTCTGTCTCAACGGCTGTCCAGCTCAACTTCTTCTGAATTGGAATCCTCTTTCCCTTTCATCACAGTCTTCAGATGGACCTCCTCTTCAGGTTTACTGAGTCACACACACACACACACACAAACACAAACACACACTTATCTTTCCAAACTTCCAAACACTGGAGCTGATTAGCCAGCACAGTGCACTTGTCCCTCCCCATTCCCAAGAACATACTTCCTTGGAACGAAAACAAATGTTACAATACCAAAACAAAAATCTTTGCTTTCAGGGTAAAAACAGGCACAGGTTTTCATCTGAATCCAGGCTTAAAGGGAAAAGTACCAGCGGAGTATACCGGGAAAAGCCTTTGTCTATAACGCAGCCATTATCCCGGTTAAGCAGAACAACATCGCTGATCAGCTCACTTCAGGACAACCATATACAAGTGCTGGACCTCTTTCATTCTTGATAAATCAATAGAATTCCATATCGGCATGTTCCATCAGCTGTCAACATTAAAATCATGACTTGGCTTTGGAACTAATAGTGAGCATGTAAATGATTGAACAACAAAATCAAAGGGATAATTTGCTCAATGGGCCAGAAGCTCGTAAAGTTTCAGGGTGAAACCCTGTAGATAGCAGTCCTGTTGGGTCTGAAGCAGCTGGCCAGTTTTAGTACAGCACAAATCAGCACAATGTTATGATGAGATGACAATGAAGAAGAAGGGGAAATGATTGTCCCGACAATGAAAAACTCTTGTCAAAATTCAATTTACAAGACGGTACCTGGCCCGACTGAAGGGCCTTGCTAATACCGAGATCCACTCAACGACTTGTGCTCAGTCTGAGAAGGTGAGGGAGCAGATACAAGAGGGGAAAACGCCACACCACACCCCTCCCAGAATGCACCAGCAAGTCCCAGCAGAGAGTAAACCAGGAAGCAGCTCCAACACCAGTCACTGTCGGCCATTCCACATTGTTCAGGAGGGGGGTGGGTGGGGAGGGGGGCGAGAGAAGAGCCCTTTAAGTCTGGCTCACCACTCCTTTAAGTCTGGCTCACCACTCCTTTAAGTCTGGCTCACCACTCCTTTAAGTCTGGCTCACCACTCCTTTAAGTCTGGCTCACCACTCCGTGCCGTCTTTCCAGTTCTCGTCGCCCGGCTGAAGTTCAAAATCCGTGTTGGCACGCTTCCCGCGGAAGAACCTCACCGCCACAAAGACGGAGAGGATGAGCAGCACCAGGCCTATGGCTCCTCCCACGGCGATGAGCAGGATCCTGACCTCTGACACGGTCGCTGGAGTTTACACGACCGGAACACGCACACATTCATTCCAGGGTTAGGATCCAACAACAACAACAACGATAATAACAACAAACAATACCTGTACAAACGGCAGAAAACCAATGCTGTCAATCTCGGTTATCGTGCCTGTGCATTTTCGGTGTGCGCTTGCCTGACTGACCTCGGTTGACGACTCGGAGGACCACTTCTCCGTTGATGCCGTGGACGTCCGGTAGGTTGCGCACCTGGCAGGTGTAGGTTCCGTTGAAGGTCGGGAGAGCGTCGAGCAGGGTGATCGATGCGTCTTTTCGCATGATGTCCCCCGACCACACGGCATGGCCCTTAAACCGCCCCCCGGTGGGCGGATATGGTTCTTGCTGGTAGAAAAACACCTGAAACAAGTGTTTTTCCTCAAATTTCAACGTATAATGTGTGTGTGTGGGGGGAACACTTCAGAATGAGTTCTGTGGGTCTAATGTGGGTTTTCTTAAGAAATGACGTTTCCAGCGTGTTCACGTACAGACTCCTCAGCGCCCTTGTCCAGGGGCCGGAAGTTCCAGGACACGATCACAGTGGAGGAGGACACGGGATGCTTGGTCTTGAAGGTGCACTTCAGTGTCACGTCTGTCCCGTTGACTCCTTCCACCTCCTCTGGGGTGCTGACCTCCATCCCTCCGACTCGCAGGACACCTGGACACACGTGGGGAAGGGGCAGAGTTGGAATTCACAGAAATGTTCCCACCGAATGCACTTCTCAGGATCACAGACGCACACACTGTCTCTCTCCCTCTATCTCTCTCCCTCTGTCTCTCTCCCTCTGTCTCTCCTCCCTCTGTCTCTCTCCCTCTGTCTCTCCTCCCTCTGTCTCTCCTCCCTCTGTCTCTCCTCCCTCTGTCTCTCCTCCCTCTGTCTCTCCTCCCTCACAAAAGGCTTAGTTGCATATTTGACAAGACTAGACAAAACTCAAATGGTGCAACTTACGCTGGCTTCAGGAAGTATTCGTACGCCTCAGATCTTTCTTTCGCTATGTCACTGCTAGTATGGTTGGACAACATGGCCTTGGGAATGTTGCTACGTTGTTCTCTTTAGTGAAAACAACTGCATCAGTTCCGCTGGCTGTTTATATTACCTCAGACTAAACTTGGCCGGAAAACTGCAGTCAGCACACAACATTGGCCTTGACAACCAACAGTCACGCTGTCTACTTCTCATACCACTGGTGCAGCAAACCAGAAAACCATGCCTACATATACACTTTAACTACACATCATTATTGACCTTTCCGGAATGTAGCCTGAAGCAGTACCTTTATTTAGGTGTGTATATCAGGGCGAAAATACTTCTGAACAGTACGGTTGTACAGCAGAAATGTTAAAAAGCAAGTAATTATTTCAAAAGGCCTAATACATCACTCACAAGGCACACATTCCAATGAGCTACCATACGATACATTGTTTTAACACTGTTGTGTGTGGTGTGTACAGTATGTGTGTATGGTCTCCCTTGTTAATAATACATGCGTCTGTTAATTATTGAAGGGCCTCAGTCCAGAGGTCCAAATGGCCTCTCCCTACAACATGTAGGTCAGGAATCCCTTCAAGACATGAGGCTATAGGCTTCACCTGTGTGGCACAAAATAGCCTGGTCTTTGTCATACATATGGAGGACAAGCATGTCTCGTGATTGGTCGTCACACCTGCATGCATCTATCTTGACCGGGTTTAACACCACTGTCCAAATCAACTTGATATCCAGTTCCTGGTTATGGCTAAAGGGGAGAGCCAATAAGGTATAATTACCCAGCTGTCTCTTTCAGACACTTCTGGCTGCTCATCGTTATGGATAAAAACGTGCACTCTAATAAGTATTTCTGTTCAAGCACAGGGCAGATTGGCATTTTTAATACCGGGTTGTAACATCGCACAGGTACGGGAATAAGACAATTGTTGCATTGTTGATTAATAAGTAAACCAATAGTCTACACGTGAAGTAGGCAAACATTATATTCCATTCAGCTCAGCAAGCAATGATGAGACAACCGTACAGCGGTAGGAAGGAATTCATGAATGGCTGTAAGCCACTCTTAGGTTGTAAACACAGCTTCCCGACCACAACCACTGAAAGAATACCATCCAGCAGGTGTACTGCACTGGATTGGAAAGTACGCGTATTTATGAAAAGTTGTTAAACTCACCTAAGAGACAAAAGCCACCAAGAAGAGGTAAGAGTTGAAACCATGTCCGATACATCCGACAGGCAGATTATTTCAACAACTGCAGAACAGAATGAATATTAGCTTGAATAGGTCGGGGTGGGGGTTGTGTAATTGTATACCACTAAGGTTTAAAAAACAAGTGAAGTATGGATCGTAGGGAGTGCCGAGGTGAGCCTTAGAACTAGGCGGAGCTTAGTCGTAGTCATTTTCACTCACTTTCCCCTCGTCTTTAGACCAGCAAGCCTATCTGGATGAACTCGTTTATCAAGAATATTAAGATTTCGTTGTATCCAAAAGCCAGACTTCCAGTCTTATTTGTATTTCCTTATTGCTACAGTCAGCAGATAGCCTATCAAAAAAAGTCAAACATCATAGGCTACCGTTTATGCGGACATAAAGCGTAGCGTAATACACATAGGACTTCCAAACCCACGCTTGGGATGTGTCCACAATGCAAGTGTAATTTACACTATGCAGACTTTATATAGGCCTATGTTCATTAGGTTGATTATTTATTTCATGGCAACATTCTTATTTATATTTTTGCAATTAACAATATCTCAACAGTATGTCCATACCCTTTGTAACAGTATCAAGGTCTTTGTGTGCATTAGTCGGATGAAGATACACAAATAATTGCCAGGGCCTTGGGCCTATATGCACCCGCACCATCACAACGCTGAACAGCGACACCAACGGATGTGCAGGCAACTCCTTGACAACCTCTTAAAATAGGCTACGTTTCATCATACACCCTACAGATATCATCGTTGAGAAGAATCCTCTTGTTTTATAACACAATTACATAATTGTATACGGGTTGCTTTTAACAGTTGCATTTCGATTAAATACGTCCTGCTAATATTGTAGCAAGAACGTTTCAGATGTCTGAAGCAACACCTCAGTCGGAAGTGCTCGGAACTACTAAATATCACGCACTTGCGGAGCACAAGCGCTGAAGTACCATTTTCTCTGTGGTGCATTTCCGTTTTTGTTTGTCAACAGCACAGTTTATTGTCAAAATAAGAGCATAGCGTGATATGTGCCAGAGGTTGTAAACGGGAATCGGTATAAAACCTTACAAATACAATTAAATATATCCTACTTCGACCCTTCTCGAGTAGTAAAACAACTGCCAAATTTATATAAATCAGCACCAAACACATATGGACCCATTATATTTCATTTCACCAACCAGGATATTAATGGGGCTACTCGATAGGTTATTAGTTTTACCAGGTTCACTTGAAGGTCTGGAGATCCCATACATATAGTCCACATTGATGCAGGCAAGTATATCTGTAAACAAGTCCGAAATAATATTTGTTTATGGAAATTATAGTTAAATGAGGAGAAAGTTCAATGCATGCCTAGTTTTCACAACCAAACAGACAAAGTGGTAACTGATTTAAATTTAGATTTAAATTTTTGTACTCGCGGTGATTGTTTTTATTGTTGCTTGCTTTTCTACAGGTACACTTGCACTTATAGTGGTTCATGTTGTTTAATTGTATCTTGCTGAACTGCATGCTCTTATAGTTCTTTCCTTTGGCACTTATTTTGTTTCTTCACAACATGTGCTTCATGTTTTGGCTACCTGCAATGTTTTTGGGGCAATCTTGTTGTTATCAGTGACCTATGCACTTTGTAAAACTCCCTCTTGAATGTCACTTTGGATAAAAGCGTCTGCTAAATTAAATGAATAAATGTAAAACCTTTACTGGCCTTTATTTAGAAAATCCTGATAGAAAGCAATCGGAAGTAGCTCCATAAACGCCAGTTGCGCGAGGCTTTGTCGCCATTTTGAAAACGTACTTTTTGCGTTTTTCTTGTTATTCACGTTGTGTGGACGCTGTACTGGCTTCTGAAGAATTACTTATTATTACTATAATAAGATTATACGGATACTGATAGCACGTTAATGACAACAGCTACCAACATATTATTTAGTTAATTATATTATTTTTCTTCTGTATAACAACGAGGAGTTCAACGGTAAGTCGGACCCCTTCCACAGCGGGGTAGAAAGCGCTGCGTCATTTCTGTTCTATGGTTCCCTTGCTGGCTAACTTGATACGTTTGCAAGTTAAGTCTTTCTTGATCGTTTACTCGTGTAAAATCGAATGTGCAATCTCAAATACCGGTGGTTTTTTAGACATCTTAATGTTCAAACACACCAACTGACAAACAAACTGTCTGTGGTCTACCATGGAATGGCTTTGACAGCTAAAGCAGCTAGAGCTAGCTGGCTAACTAGGGCTAACTCGTGGATTGGTTTACCGCCAACAAGTTACGGGAAAGCAAGGATTGCTATGCTAGCTAGATAAGTAGCTAGGCAGCAAGAGCTACCTAAAACGCTTCGCCCATGTCTTGAGCCATGACATGGGCTACTTTGTGTGGCGTGCCAGTGGTCAGTGCTCTTTGGCGAGTCGCGACCTAACTATATTTATTGTATCTTGCCAATATTTGGTCATTACTTTTACACAGTTGATTCTACAATTATATATCCACTTAACAGCTATTTTCTGTTCACAGATTCAACATCGGAGACGATTGTTCAGAGCTGAAATGATCACAAGGAGAAGGGGCCGCAATAACATGGATGTGCGTTCTCCACGCTCCCCTCTTGAAGTCGAAGTCATGAATGTAAGTGACATGACGGAAGATGTGAAGACGAGCCCTCTGGATGACTTACCATCAGATCACGTGGACACTTCAGAATTGGAGTTGAATGACCTGTTCGGAATTGATGATTTAAGTTGGACTTTAGAAGGGGATGCCGTGTCCCCTCTCTTCGACATTGGCCTGGCCGAGCTCGGTGTGGGCGAATCGGTAAACGGAGATTCCGGGATTGGCGGATCGATGAGCCCTTCGCCGGAGCGAGGACGAGGATCGCAGAAAAGGAAGCACAGAGACGATCCAACGTCCATGACCAACAAGAACGCCATCGCTGCCCGAATAAATCGCCTCAAAAAGAAAGAGTACGTCACCGGACTGGAGAAGACCGTCGACAATCTGTCGACGGAAAACCGCACGCTCAAACGAGAGAACGGCCAGTTGAATAAGAGGGTGGAAGAATTGGAGGATGAGACCAGGTACTTGAGAGCCGTGCTGGCGAATGAGAGCATGTTGGCCCAGCTGTTGTCCCGGCTCAGCGGTGTGAATGGCATGAAATTATCTTCCTCGCTTTTCCAGGGATCCAAAGACAATGACCACGACTATGCGTTGCCCAGGAAACGTGTGAAGGTGGAAGAGAAAGAGACTTCCGGGGGCGTTTGCCTGCACGTGGACAAGGACCATGTCTCAGTGGAGTTCTGCACTAAGTGTGCAGAGAGTGCAAGTGCATCACTCAAAATGTAGGGTCAAGTACTTAATCGTTTTCAGATCTTTGAGACTGAACTTGATAAACTGCAGAGTAATGAACTTGAAAGGAATTTGCTCAACACTGCAGCAATCTAATTGAGGGTGTTACTTAGGTGTATGTGTAACAAATCTCTTGAAAGCCCTGCTTTTAGGACGTGTTACTGCTAAACCCTGTTGCCAGTTTTTTCTAGGTGGTGGTTGCTCTACTATGCGGGATGAGAAGGTTCCAGAACACCCATGTCTGCTTGGCTCCATGGTAAGGATCAGATGAAGATGCTCCCATTTTTTGTTTTTATTTTTTAATTTCTGTCCTGTTCATTTTTCTTTAAATATAGGCTATCAGTGGCTCCAAGATTGTAAAATTGGATGTTGTTATATTTTAGTGACTGCTATGTCTTTATTTTGAGTTCTTTTGAATACTTCAAGTTAAGTAAAAAAAAAAAAAAAAAAAAAAGGAAAATGATGTAGTTGCGCTATGCTCATAGCAGTTAAATTGTAAATATGATATTCTTAAATGATACTTCTCCCTAATGCATACATCTGGGAGCATGATAAAAACAATTTTGTTAAAGTAAAATATACTGAAAGGTGAAGTTTCACAAAGAGAGAGAATTACTTTATAAAACATACATTCAGTTTTGGCTATAAATCCAGAAAAAATAAACCCCAAAAAATGATAGCCTTGATGATAATTCTAGTATGATTTGACAGGAAAAAATAAGTCTCTTTGTGAAATGTCACTATTCTGTTGAAGAATACTTGCATTTAGCGCCCCTATTCTTTTTTATGCTAAAGTGGATTCGGCTGTTGGGGAAGGTGGAAGAGGCCGGACCAGCTGCTGCCAACTTGGCCTGGTATTTTTTTAAAGGTAGTGTACGGTAACACGTCGTGTAAGTGACTACATTTCCTGGTGTTCCATGTCATCTTTTGCTTTAAGAAAGGTAGATGATGAAAAAGGATTGTGGATGAAAAGGACTCCACTGATTCCCACTGATCTGACAATGCATCACTTGTTTATATTTTGGAATGTTCCAGCTAATTGTAAAGCATTTAAAGAGTATCTATTTTGAGGCTGTAACCGTAAGAAAGAAATGTCCCGGCCAATTTTCAGCGCAAGGGAGTTAGCTGTATTGAGGAATACTTGGCCCGTGTGTATAGAAATATGTTGTGCCACCGGCTACAATGTCTCAACTTTGTTAACAACAGCCGAACATTGTTTAAGGATATGGCTTTTGATCACATGTTTCACAATAAATCCTATTTTGATTTATTTGTCAGCTTCAGTTCAAGTTGTGTGTTATGCATTTGACTCAATGCTGTTATTAATGCATCTCTCTTTTCTCTTTTCAAACAGCAAGCTTTTTCTGCAGACATGTCCTTACTTTTCCACAACAAAAGTCAAATTGGTAGTATAAAAGGCAAGCCCCAACTTCAATGGAGTGGACAGTTCAACGCATACCTTAAGTGCATAATGACCCAGACTGATGACAATGTGAAACTCCCTATAAGGTCATGTGGCCAAACAAAAGGGAAAACAAATTCAAATGACATTAAATCATTAGTGAGAAAGCAATTAACTATTGGTTAAACCGTGGTTAACCCTGTGTATAGTTAAGACCTGGGTACACCAGGAATTGATTAGTATTTTATATTCTATTTACTTTGAGCTTGAGTGCTGTGTAGCAAGGCATCATTTGTATTTAAATGTGAGGTTTGTGTTATGCTGAGGAAAGGTAGCCCTCAACTCCTTGGTCTTGAGAAGGAGAGGTACAATCATCAGGAATGGGCCTGGTTCATATTTTTTTTACGTGGATGGACATGTTTAATCAGAAAAGAGGCTTAAAACCCCATCTACCGTGAAACATTGATGAAGCCGAATTTTAAGAACATTCCGATTTGTTTGCACCATCAGAAGTGTGTGTGGCTTGCAATCGACTGTCATTTAATTATTTGTGTTCTACAAATAACCATGACCAAATACTAAGGTCATTGGAATGGGTCTGCAATTAGTTTCTTAGTCATCTTTGTGGTGGATGTTCTTAGTGAACTGTGTAAAACAGTTAAGGAATAAGGGATTGAATCTTTCTCTTATGTTTGTGTTTCTGCAGTCCTATTATGATGCTTTTAATGACCTGATCTAGTTGATGTATAGAATATAACATTGTTAGTCATTTTGTTCTGGATGTCATTATGCACAAAGGGTCTGGAGTTTTGACACGCACTCCAAATGTTCAAGTGGTCAATAATTCTTACTACCACAGAGCAATGGTGAATGGTTTACAGTGCGTGTCCACTGCAGCGACGCGATGCGAGCGACAACATGTTTTCCATTCATTTTCTATGGAGCCAGGCGAATCGCTTGCGTGGTGCATTGTGGGTAGCGACGCGACGCGATTCAAGCGATTTGAGTTGAGATTTTCTCAACTTAATGCTAATGAGGAGCGATTTTCGCTAGCGATGGCCAATCGGACTGTTTTCTTGTTTCTCGTAACGTAGCAACCATGGTAAACATTTCTAGCTTTCTAGGTTTCAAGCTGGAGGAGAAACTAATCGTTTGTGTGGCTGCTTACCCAGTCCTGTACGATACATATCTGTATTCGTACAGAGATGTTAATACAAAAAAACGATGCATGGCGCAAGGTTTGCCGAAGTTGTGGGGGCTTGTACTTTCAAATTCAGTTTAGTCACATTACGTAACTTCGTTCTGTGCTAACTAGCTAGCTAGCCGGGCTGGAACTCCCTATCGTATCGGCAGATTAGCAGAGACTGAGGAATATAGTAAAACGTTTTTTTTTTTTTTTACACATGTCAACGTGTATGTCTATTAAACAGTTTTGTATTTTGTAAACAAGTTGTATTTTGATCGATGTTGCAACTACGTAAACCCAAGTCCGCACACTTGGCCATGACAACTACAACAGTGACTTTAGAGAACTACATTATACATTAATCTGTTTGAAACGCCCCCGAGCGTGGTGAACTGTGGGAAGGCAAGCGATGGCAAGCGATTCGCGTCGCTGCAGTGGACACGTACTGTTAGTCTTCATGTGGTCATTAGAACCAGGCCAAAGAATCTGTTTTCTCAAAGCACACTCATTTATTTCACTCTTAGATATAAAGTGCAACAAATGCATCCCTTGTCAGTGCAGCAACACCCATGTCTCTACATATCTTGGAAATTATGAACCACTGTTTTCTGTATTTAATCTTCTCAAACGTAGGAAAGTTAAAACATGGTAGACCAAAAATAACTTCCGTTTATGTGATGGATAGGTCAAATAAAAGTCTGGTGGTTGAATGTAAAGCAGATTTTACTTAATTTACATGACTGGTCATCGCACCAGGAAGACAGCAGGTACTTTGTCACATAAGACAGATTTGTAAGTGTTTTTCTAATGACATTTATAAAATGAATTGGAAAAATATTGCGTCTATTCTAAACCACTTAATTCCCAAGTTCTTCATCCTTGGAAAGGGAGATCCGAAGCAATTTCAAATAGATATCAAAATGTTTGGAAGCCAGGTAAGTTCCGAATAGGGCCTGCAACACAAACACCCCTGCCATTTTCCTCAAAATGGGTTGAGTAAGGGTCATCCAAAAACGCAGGACGTTTCCTTTCTCCGGCATTAGGACTGTTTCGTATCTGTCAAAAGATGCACTCGTATTAGATGACGTACCGTAAATACCTGAATGTGATAACGGCATGTAAGATAACACTTCACATACCGGGTTGCAAGTCCTGCGTTGACAGGAAGTGCCAGAAGAACAGGATATAAGCCTGCTCCAACAGCACCGACTAGTGCACCTCTGATTAGGACACATGTTGGGCAGTTAAGGTCACCTAAAAAAAAGTGCAATGTACATAGTTAGGTTTTACCTCGTGAATAAATCTGAAGACACTACATACATTCCTACTGTGTATGGAGTTGAACTCGGGTGTGAACTGAAGTTGTGGACACAAATTATGCTACACAATGAAGTGGATATTGCAAAACTGAAACACTACACAAACATCCAAAATGAACCGACCTGACAAAAGTGGTTTAGATACAGTGGCATTGTACAAGGCAACTGTTGTCAAAAAAGGCAAGACGGCCATAGGTAGACTTGACGTGAAACGTCCTTGCGTGACATTCAGTGCTCTGCGGTACAAGCTGTTGGCTACGAGTCCTGCGAGTGCACCATTGCCACCGATGTACATAGGTCCATACGTGAACATATTTCTGTTAAGTAAAAAAGAAACGCAACCATGTTGAATACCAATAGATATGCCAATGTAGGCTATTCAATGTGTGTAAGCTGCAACTGAACCAACCATGATTATATACCTGTCATTTTCGGGCAGCCGTTCAAACCTTTCGGCCATCAAAGCAATTATTACGGCTCTTGGTGGTAATGTATGTCCCGACCCCTTCATAATGTTGCTGTCGTTCTCAGACATCTTCAGCCAGTTGGTCCTGTGTGCAGAAAGAACATGTTGGAAACTTGCATCATTAACTCGCTGGTTAGCCAACTAATAGCCTACCTTCGCCATTTTAGACTTGAAGCATATAGGATTAATAGACTAGTTCGTCTAGATCTGTACTTTCTTACCTTGGCTTTTTAAAATTTAAATATGTGATGTACGCGTTTGATGTTGTCTATGATATAATTCTTATTTTGACGACAGGGCGCAGCCATGTCAAACCACGTGTGCGAGATTTCACCTCTCACCTCTTGAAATTCCCACCATTCCTATTGGTCTTTACTATCCGCTTCGGACGAAAAACGTCCAATGCCATTGGAGCGTGTGCTCTTTCAATCAAGGCGGGTAGCTAGTAACCAGGCTCGCCGTTGCTAAGGCAAAACTGGTAGTGTTGGTGATAATGATGCTGCTGCTGTCACTTTTTCATGGCTGAGTTGGGGACTGTAAACGTGTTGATGTGATGATGGACCTGTTTCAAGGCAATTATCATTTTTATTTTCTTAAGAGTAGGGTTTGTCAGTTATTAGGGAAACATGACATAAACGTGTCATAGATATGGGGGATGCTTGCAGAGTTTTTGAAGATTTGCTGCCAGGTATATTCCAATCCTAGGCGCCGCACATCCTCTGCGCTCAAAAGAGCAGTATATCGACTCATCTAGTATGTGAGCAACCATTGCTCATTGCAATGTCCATTCTAGGATACTCAGGTATTAAGACGTTGGTTACACACCCGTTGCAGTGTAGTTACACGCCTTTGTCATTTTAAAGAATTAGCTCATTACCAGCTCGATTCTTACTAGGTAGGCTACAGCATCGGCTAACGCCTACCCAATAAGAAGTCTTGCATCAGAAATAAAGACATTACACACAGCATACTGCTTACTCATCAATGCGCTTATCTTTATGGCTGTCTTTCTTGGTCATTTGAGTGTAACGCTTGTTAATAATAGCCTATGTTATGCGTTATTTGCTCAATAAACAAGCCTTAGTCGCCGTTTGGACAGATACATTGAACTCCTTATTGCCTGGCAGCATAGCACATAGGCTAGCTAGGTATATCCCACTATTCATTGTTATGGTCCAATTAGTTTTATTTATCTTAATTGTGAATCACCACAGAGAGCTCTGATGCAATAGCCTATGAAAACGCAGACAGAATGACTGTGCGCTTAATTATCCAGAAAAGTTCGCGTGAAGAGCGATGGGCCATGAAGGACATTTTCATGACTTTTTTAAAACTCCCATAACTAAATGGACAGAGACTGGACCGTGCCCGTTGCACCTGTCACACCTAAAGAACTCGTTGTTCTTCTCCTGTTTTTTCAACCACAAAAGGCTACCAACCAGTGAATGTTACACTAGGTTTCTCTTCAGTTTTTATAGATTTTTCCTTCTATTTGAAAACGCTTTCCAGACTGAGCATTGATTTAACAACATTATGCGGTCGAATGAATCGTGCTGAAGAGGACCTGGGCTTGAACTGCCCGACATACTTGTATATAATTTATCATCGTCCATTGCTGCCTATAGAAAATTCTTATGAACTGAACCGGGTTGGAGGTGCAGAACTGTAGCATGGAGCTTCGCTGCTTTTATTACAGCACATGTTTTCCATGGGTGGGAAGTTTTTAAGGTTTTGAGGACAGTAAACACTAGCCTATGTTACCGGAGCACAATTGAATCACCGCAGGATACAAACTATGCCTGTAAGAAAAAAAGGTGAGAACATCATTTGAATGTCTGAAAAACAATGTCATACTGTCTCGTAATGGGTTGCACAATAACGAAATAGACAAGATTAACCAACGAAGAACGAGGCAAAACACGGAAGGGATCAAATACTGCTATTGATATACATGGCCACATACATAAACAGTCTTTAAGTACTATATACAAACCCATTCACATGCTAGGGAACTATCACCTTGGCCAAAATAAGTGATAGTATGCACAGCATGGATGATAGCCTATACCCTGCATGAACTGAGCAGTTGTTTCATGTTGCACATCATGTAATATTAGGCTATACAATTTCTCCCTGCTGCGTTTTAAGAGGTGGTTGATTGGCTTACTTTGTGATTACTAAATTATTGTTGAATGAACTAAAAACTATTCCTCTTGTGTGCTTATGCAGACACAGAAAGGGCCCTAGGCCTTCTGGAAGACTACTGTTCTAAACTGATCAAGCCCGAGGAACAACAGCTCAAAACTGCCATTCAAAGAGTGATGGGGATCTTCAAAAGCAGTCTGTTCCAAGCATTGCTTGGTAAGTCTGAGGTCACAGATATCCGACTTTTGATTAGCAATCCAATAATGTTAAAAGATAACATAAACGTTCTTCCAGTAATATGATGTCATTTTTCACTTTATGTCCATTAAGTGTAATCCGAAATGTACTTGGCCAGATCACATTTTGTTAATCACAGAATGCAGCTGTCTATTGTCACATTTGCTCTATCTGCGTTTTGCTTTGTTGGAGCACTGGGAGCACTTTTTATTACGTTATTTTTAGCTCTGCTGAATTTGCAAAAGACATTTCTCTCTGACTCTAGTATTTAAAGAGGCCATATGTAGTCTTCCTTGGCTTATACTGTTGTATTTACTCCAAAATTAGCATAGTGATTTATTCAGGCTTTTTGCATCTTCAAAATGATTTATTGAAGACATTTATTTTCATCACACCAATAACGTAACATTTCTGTTCGATTTTATATATACAGTATCCAAGGTATGACAGTTTCAACGTAACTGTATAGTAAAATACAACCAAAAATACAAAATATGCACTTTTATAATGAGAAACCTAATTGATTGTGAATCAGGAAATGATGGAAGGTTGTTTTACATTAGCGAGGTCTTTGTCAAGAATGGAGGATTTGGCATGGCGAGTTTGTCCATTCCTGATATTAGACCAGGCAAAACATAAAAATAAGATAGTTTATTGTACACAGGTATCCATTGGTCACATGCTTTTTGCCTCACAATGGAGAGGGAAAGGATTGAGATGTGGATTTCTTAACATTTCACTCATGCCAAATCTCAAGCTCGCAGGCAGTGTCACACACACACGGGAAGTCTTGATAGATTTCGACTTCTCCCTCAATGAGAAGATAGTTGCTGTGGTGGTTGTCTGATCAATTTCAAGATTCATTGAGAGGCCTCTTCCCACAATGCAACGCTCCCTAAAGCCCTCTCATGATCAGCCAATCAGTAATTGGTTTGAATTGTTTGACCACAATTAGATATGGCAACAGAACCGGGAAGAAGATAGATTTTTGATTTAAAGTTCATGCTACGATAATAGAGCTTGAGCCCCTTGCTCCTTGGCTCTTTGTTACCTTGGCTTTGGTTGGCAGAGTTTGCAGCTGGAGAGTCAACGCTCACTGACTGCACACTGTTTATGAAGCGGCGGCGTAGCCTATTTGATTGACTGACTTGTTTTTCAGCTAAATCTTTCAGACGATTAGCCTAGTGTCATTTATCATAATATTGGATGTAAAATTGTAAAAACAATTCCAATGGGACCTAGCACTACAGCAACATACTGTTGCAAATTGTATATTAATGGTTGAAAATTATTTGGCATGGCCAGGCTAAGAGCCTTTTAAAAATGACAAATTAACTGTTGAAGCTTCACGCTACTTGAATACGACATGACCCTATTCTACACATATCATGCTATGCATCAGTTAGTTAGCAATAGTAAATTCAGCAATGAGTTATCTGTGATTTATAGACTTTATTGGGTGTAGAAAGTAGAGAAAATATAATAAATACGTTTGTTAAACTGTTTTATGTTTCCCACACCAAAGATGTAGTATGTTGTAGCTAATATCTTCCGTGCATTAAATACATACACATATTTCACAATATCTGTGGTCTATAGCCATGAGATCTTATCCAACCAGGTGAGATGAACCAATGACAAACCGGAAACACAATCCTTCTGAGTCATTTATTTCCCAATATTCATGGTGCTTCATTTCCTCTCATTGTTTGTCAGGATATTTGTTTCCTTTTCATGTCTGTGTACATGCGCTTGTGTGTGTGCACACCTTGCACACGTGCCCGCATGTGTCTATGCATACTGTTACACCTTTTGCATACCACAATGCCAAACACTCCCATGTGCCCTAAATGAATATGCTAGCTCTGAACGAACAATACACTCTGCACCAGTCAGTCATTTTACCTGTCCTGTATTATGTTCCATGATTGTCAATCAACCCGGGTTTCAACTCTGCTATGGAACTAATACCTCCTGAAATAGATGTAATCATCTTATGTGGCATTAGGTGCTGTCTAATCTCTCCAGGGGCGTGGGCTCACAGCTAAACCCCCTGTCCCAGCAGTGTGGGTCTCTGCCTGGCTTAACCCACTCAACCTGCCCCCCTGCACCCCATCCAGGTGCAGGGGGACCCCCGGGGGGCCCCAGAGGCAGCTGTGATAGTCAGTAGCAGGGCCCCTCCTCCACCCGCGTCTTACTTTTGAGATTTGAATCCCATTTTGATTCATCTCACTCCGGCTACAATTTAGCAAGAAATCAAAGTGTCGTCCCACCACAGTCATCATAAAGTCAGTAGATCCCAAGAGCCTTATTCGCTCCACTCCCGGCAAACGCATTTTCACACTCGGGTTCTAAATCACGTCTGTTCACCTGAATCAGCTGGACGCACAAAGGGCCTCGTCTCGGCGCGGACCTCCGTCTGCCAGTCCACTTAGGAGAGCTCTTTCGTGGGCTCTGTCAGTGTCAGAGAAACATGGCTTTTTCAAAGAGATGGAATCCCCCTCGCTTTCTCCTCAGAGGGGCCTGAGAGGAATCATGTCTTTTCGAGGGGGGAGTGTTTTGACACGCCAAAGGCAACACAGAAGTTCACAAATCGTGTTGTGATATTATGGATAGTGTTGTGCCAACCAGCCCCCCCCCCCCCCCACCCCCCCCCCTGGTGGTCTTACGTTGGGTTATGATGCATCACAACAATGGCAGTGCAAATTGAACCCGTTTTATAATATATTCAATGCTAAAACCAGGCTCTAAAACCAGGCATGATCTTATCAAACAAGTCAAATGGAGTCATGCTCATTTATATTACTGTACATTTTAAAATCGTTTTCTGACTTCAAGGAGACTGCCATCTTGTGGAGATCAAGATTATGATCAATGTTTTGCTGTATTACTCCAACTGTCCATTAGTGGGAGCACTTCTGTTCAGAATCAGTGGTCTTCAACCCTGGTCCCCAGGGCCCACTATCCTGTATGTTCTAGATGTTTCCCTGCTCCAACAATCTGGTTCAAATGAATGAGCGTTCCCAGGCCTTGGCAGAGTTTGATAACGACCCATTGATTTGAATCAGGCGTGTTCCCAACCCTGTCCCAAAACAGCACTCCTCTCCCTCTGCCTTGCATGATGACACATAACATGCACAGCACTACGGATCTGCGGTTCTGCAGCTGCAAGGTTCAACTTTTAAACAATTGTAAATTGTTTTTATTTGACTCACCTGGACTTGGTTCTTATTCCTGGCTCAAAATAGACTTATGGACTGTTAAAAAACACAACTTTGGATCTTCGGACATAACTAAATGAGGACTGCCAGGTCGCACTCAGGTAACAGAGGTTCTCCTTCTTGTATCATCCTGGATGGTAAACCTTCCTCTAGCTGCAAACTTTAAAACCATGTTGGTATGAGAAAACGGTAGTTTCTCGAAGAAAACTGTTGTTTTCTCATTTAGTTGCTTCAGTTGCTTCTCACTGGTGGTCTGGGAAACCAGCACTCACACAGTACCTGCGAGGCTGTAATTGGACGGGTTCCTTTGTTTTTAATTGTAGCCTCCAGTTACAACATTCCCTCTGGACACGATTCTGCTTTAGCTGAGTTAACTAGATCAGTGGTTCTCAGCCCTGGTCCTCAAGTAGCCCCTGTCCTGCATGTTGTAGACGTTTCCCTGTTCCAACACACCTGATTCAAATGAATAGTCGTTAACAGGCTTCTGCATAACTAGATAACGACCCATTCATTTGAATCAGGTGTGTTGGAACAGGGAAACATCTAAAACACGCAGGACAGGGGCTACTTGAGGACCAGGGTTGAGAACCACAACTAGAGTATCACGCTACGCGCAGAGGTTCTCAACCCTGGTCCTCAGGGACCCCCTGTCCTGCATGTTTTAGATGTTTCCCTGCTCCAACACACCTGATTCAAATGAACGGGTCTTATCTAGCTCTGTAGAAGCCTGGTAACGAATATGCATTTGAATCAGGTGTGTTGGAACAGGCAAACATCTAAAACATGCAGGACAGGGGGTCCCTGAGGACCAGGGTTGAGAACCACTGAACTACAGTATCAATCTACGGCAGAGGTCTTCAACCCTGGTCCTCAGGGACCCCCTGTCCTGCACGTTTTAGATGTTTCCCTGCTCCAACACACCTGATTCAAATGAATGGTCGTTAACAGACTTCTGCATAACTAGATAACGACACATTCATTTGAATCAGGTGTGTTGGAGCAGGGAAACATCTAAAACATGCAGGACAGGGGGTCCCTGAGGACCTGGGTTGAAGACCTCTGCTCTACGGCCATGCAGCAGAAACAACGTCCACTTTCCGGTCTTGATATGTCTGCTGCTTGTGGTTCCAGACTTCCACTGACAAGGACACAAACGTACCTACTCACGTGTACTACGCTGTAAATACGGGAAACCGGAAATAGGGAAGCAGTGACACTTGGGGTGGCCATCCAATCACATCGAATCACCAATCCCAGTGGTCTCGGAGACAAGCGGAAACAGCCGTTCGTCCAATCGACAGCTTGCGTCACCTTAGCGAGGACGGCGTGGCCACGGCGTTAGGAAGGGGACAGGCTGTGGAGGTCACGTGGGGCTGTTGCAGAGTAGAGGACAGATGTGGAGATTAAACGGTGGACGTTCAGCTCCAGGGTTCTCCCGCTGCCTGTTGGTTTCCACATTGACCTGAACCGAAGGGCTGTTTGCTCAGACTCGGAGCCCAGTGGTGCGGGTGAGCCCAGTCCGGGGCGTCGTTAAACATGCTCGCTATCATTTTGTATGGTCATATCATACCATGCATGGTCATCATTGCTCCTCCATTCTTTCTCTGCGTGCTGCATGGCTCCAATTCGTGAAACAGCACGTGGAAATGTGGAGTTGAATTCTTACACTGGAAAACATACATAACATAAGAAAACATGTGGAACAAGTGTCAGCAAAATGTAATTGCCAGGCCCTGTCAGCAATAATATAATGCCATAGCTGGCAGTAATATTGAGAGGATCATGCTATGCATGCCCCTATAGAGGGCGCTATAAGGCATGGATTTGGAAGAAGTCTCCTCGTTCATCTGTTGATTGGATGCCCAAACATACTCACAAGCATAGTAGACCTACATTCAAAGTACATTTGCAAACATTGTAAACTTAGTACATCTACAATTACGTACTGTCTTTATACTTACTGAACACAATATTCAAAAACCTATGAAGAGCTGAATTGACCTTTTTATCTCTGCCTCAAAATGTTTTTGTTTAAGTATGTATCAGTTCCGTAAACCCAAATAAAAAATTCAGCATACCCTCATAAGTTAGAAACATGTTTGACCTTAAGAAGTCGTGCTATTCGCTAAACGTGCACGACCACATCACTGTTTACCAGTGCTGAGGCTTGTTCCTTCATTACTGAGAGACAGGACCAAACCCAGAGCTGGAACACGAGTAAGAGTGTTACAAGGATTGCCTGAAGACAGGTTTGAAAACGGTTTCTTTGTTTCGGCTCTAATGCGGGTTTCCACAACTCTGGTCCGGCGCTCGTCTTCGGTTCCTGGGAGAGAGGAGGGGAGAGGACTGCAGCAGCTCTGGCTGCGGAGGAACTGATGTCAGAGAGAGAGAGAGAGAGAGAGAGAGAGAGAGAGAGAGAGAGACAGAGAGAGAGAGAGAGAGAGAGAGAGAGAGAGAGAGAGAGAGAGAGAGAGAGAGAGAGAGAGAGAGAGAGAGAGAGAGAGAGAGAGAGAGAGAGAGAGAGAGAGAGAGAGAGAGAGAGAGAGAGAGAGAGAGAGAGAGAGAGAGAGAGGGAGGGAGAAAGAGGAGAGAGAGAGAGAGAGAGAGAGAGAGAGAGAGAGAGAGAGAGAGAGAGAGAGAGAGAGAGAGAGGGAGAGGGAGAGGGAGGGAGAGGGAGAGAGGGAGAAAGAGGGAGAGAGAGAGGGAGAGAGAGACGGAGAGGGAGGGAGAGGGAGAGAGGGAGAAAGAGGGAGAAAGAGGGAGAGAGAGAGAGAGAGAGGGAGAAAGAGGGAGAGGGAGAGCGTGTGGTCTGCGCTTGTTTCCATGGAGACAGCAGGAGGCATGCGTCTGTGTGTCACTAGCAGGTGCCCAGAGGCTTCTGAGACCTGGGGATGAGTTCTCCCAGAATGCCGTGCTCGACCAGGCACTTTATCTCGACGCCTGGATAGATGAAGTGAGCATTATCGTCAGACATGTGATAGCGCTGTGTAATCATTATTCAAGACAAATGTTGGAACGAAAGAGTTAAGATTGGCACGCTGTGTTTTCGAAGGCTGTTCAGACCGGCTTTACCTGAGGCAGATGGCTGACCTGCCCATGAGGCTTCCTGTCTTGTAGAGGAGCGACAGGGACTGGAAAGCGGTGTCAGCTCAGTCTCTCTCTTCAGTAAGTTGCAGGTTTCATGCTCCTATTCTGTCGCTCGACTTCATCTGTGATATCTGCCTCTGCAGAACCAGGCGTGGGTGAGACAATCATCCACAGGGTTTTTTGATCGAGTGAGGTGATACCATCTATCCCCGGCCAGGGTAAAGCAGAGCATTTCGGAAAGGCCAAACGTCAGGCCAAATCCTTATGACACTCCCAATTTCCCAGAAACTGTAGTTTAAAAATACGTTTTTTGACAACATGATAGGGTCTTCTCTCCTTCATCCATCAGTCGAGCGAATGCGGCTTTAAAAAAAGGAGACCTGCCTCAGATGACTTGTTGGAGAGAAGGGAAGCGAGGGAGGCCAGGGAGGTGTGGGAGGTCAGGGAGGTGAGGGAGCTGATGGAGGTGTGGGAGGCGAGGTAGGTGAGGGAGGCCAGGGAGGTGTGGGAGGTGAGGGAGGTGTGGGAGGTGAGGGAGGTGTGGGAGGTGAAGGAGGTGAGGGAGGTGTGGGAGGTGAGGGAGCTGAGGGAGGTGTGGGAGGCGAGGTAGGTGAGGGAGGCCAGGGAGGTGTGGGAGGTCAGGGAGGTGAGGGAGGTGTGGGAGGTGAGGGAGCTGAGGGAGGCGAGGGAGGGGAGGGAGCTGAGGGAGCTGAGGGAGCTGAGGGAGGTGAGGAAGGTGTGGGAGGTGTGGAAGGTGAGGGAGCTGAGGGAGGTGAGGGAGCTGAGGGAGGTGTGGGAGGCGAGGTAGGTGAGGGAGGCCAGGGAGGTGTGGGAGGTCAGGGAGGTGAGGGAGGTGTGGGAGGTGTGGGAGGTGAGGGAGCTGAGGGAGGGGAGGGAGGGGAGGGAGCTGAGGGAGTTGAGGGAGCTGAGGGAGGTGAGGAAGGTGTGGGAGGTGTGGAAGGTGAGGGAGCTGAGGGAGGTGAGGGAGCTGAGGGAGGTGTGGGAGGTGAGGGAGGTGTGGGAGGCTAGGAGCTGAGGGAGCTGATGGAAGTGTGGGAGGTGAGGGAGGTGAGGGAGGTGTGGGAGGTGAGGGAGCTGAGGGAGGTGATGGAGGTGAGGGAGGTGTGGAAGGTGTGGGAGGTGTGGAAGCTGAGGGAGGGGAGGGAGCTGAGGGAAGTGTGGGAGGTGTGGGAGGTGAGGGAGGTGTGGGAGGTGAGGGAGGTGAGGGAGGTGATGGAGGTGAGGGAGGTGTGGAAGGTGTGGGAGGTGTGGAAGCTGAGGGAGGGGAGGGAGGTGTGGGAGGTGAGGGAGCTGAGGGAGGGGAGGGAGCTGAGGGAGCTGAGGGAGGCGAGGGAGGTGTGGCGGCGTGCCTCATGACGATCTGTGGGGATGTGGAGATGGAAGGATTAGCCGGCACCTCCGCCTCCTTGCAGGAGCACCAGCCCGCAGGATGGGGGGAGGCAGCTGGAAGGATGGCTCTCCCCGGAGAGGAGGAGCTTCCCCAGGCAGGAGCTCGGCGAGTCAAAGCCCCCCCCCCTCCGCCCGTCCGTTATATAAGCACGGAGAGAGGCTGCGGATCTGCATTGTGTTGGTGTGTGTGTATGCGCTTGACACACTGTGTGTGTACACTGTGTGTGTGTGTTTGTGTGCGTGACAGAGAGAGAGAGAGAGAGAGAGAGAGAGAGAGAGAGAGAGAGAGAGAGAGAGAGAGAGAGAGAGAGAGAGAGAGAGAGGGAGAGAGGGAGAGAGGGAGAGAGAGAGAGAGAGAGAGAGAGAGAGAGAGAGAGAGAGAACAAGCAGGGAAAGTGTGTTTGTGCATCATGTGTCCAAGTAGATGCAAATCTCCTCCGATCCACCACATGGTTGCCTTGGAAACAAAAGGGGTAACGCGACATCTCGCAGCTGTTGTCATCTACCTGATGATGACTGACAGCAAGACAGGGAATGAAAAAAGAAAGTGGCAGTGAGAACTCATTAAGAAAGTGATTCAAAGTTTTAAGAGCGATTTTCGATCATACACGCCGTGTTGGAAACATTCGGGGAAAGATGTTGGACTTTGCTATTCATCAAGGTTTTACGTTCATCTTTCACTTTCCACACGTTAGAAGTTTTCCACTTTGGAAGTTTTTTATTTATTTTGCATGATGCGAAAATGTCATGTTATTTTATTTCTCTGAAAGAGTATCTGTTGTGAGGAGAAAGCAGAACTGTTTGATTGCAGTCAAACATTTCTATTATTTTCATACTACTCAACCACTTAAATACCTATTTTTGGTAAGAATCTGTTGACATGGACAGCAGGTCTAAATCTACAATGGATTTGATTAAATCATTGGCATTTGTTTGAAACTATGACTTCACTGTTGTTTACTCTTAAATGAGATTAGGCAGGGGCTCACAAATGGTTGTGGATGTTGTAATGAATTGAAACAGCCCTAGCAACTTTGTTAGGGTTCTGCAACATTCTGATTCTAAACAGTTTCGCAAAGATGGACAGGTTGGAGTGTTCTAAGAGGAACTCATGGAGCCTAACTGCCTAATTATAAATGAGAATGTTAGCGTGTAAACAAACGGAGGAGTCCCTGCTTTGCGCAACACCTGTCCCCATTACTGCTGCTCCTAATGCACCTGTTCCACTATCAGACGATCAAGCACACACACAAATACACACACACACACACATTCTGTAACTGTAAGCCTCATACCTAACACCGAAAAGGACCTGTGTTCGTTTTTTATAATAACAAAACAACTACTAAAAAGGGGGAGGGAGAGGGGGAGGGGGGGGAAGGGGAGGGGAGGGGGAGAGGGAGAGGGAAAGGGGGAGAGAGAGAGAGAGGGGGAGAGGAAGGGAGGGAGAGGGGGAGAGGGGGAGGGAAAGGGAGAACATTAAGATTGAACGGGTAAGGGCCTGCCTTACACAGCGCCCCTTCGGCAAGCCAACCAACTCAGCGGGTGTTAAAAGGTGGCACATTGTCTGTGGTCGGGGTAGTGGGGGGACGGCTGGCAGCGTGAGAGCGTTAAGCACATTAGCCGGACCTGTAGGGTCGCATTAGAAATGAGCCGGGCGGGGGGTGTGAGGTCATTGTCAGGGAACAGGAGGACTGTCAGAAGATTAGTCTGTTTGGTTACAGGGGGCATCTGCTGCCTCTGTGGCACGCTGCTTTCTTAGCACAAGCTAGCGTCGCTGTGGACTGCAGCCTGACTGTGGACAACAGTGGAGTTTCACTACATTGTAAGTTGACACTCGGGCCGTCCCTGAGCTCAATTCTTCTGTTTTAGCCTCGGAACTGTGTGAAAATGGTGCAGCGGTCGGCATGTGTAATCACTCTAGCGTCAGCGTGATTAACTAGAGGGTGTAATTACCCTGTTCGCGAAGGTAATTGGACATGAGGTAGACAGGATCTTGACTGAGTGTTGATGATTTGGGTCTAATAATGCAGGTCTTTCTTTCGGTGTTTTAAATTGTTTCTTTGGGGGGGGGGGGGGGGGCGTTTAAGCAGTTGTTGTTTGCCTTTAGCCTTCAAATGACACATTTGTGCAATTTTCTGTAGCAATGGCGTACATTGTTTCGGGTTATTTACTACTGATGCAAACAGAGCATTGAAGGACTTGCATTGTGGATATGACACATGAGTATTTGAAAGTTGTGTGTTTCTTTTCCCCATCCCCGATGTTTTTTTTTTCACATGAGATCTGCACACGTGTAGGTCTGTTCAATGACATCAGCTGGTTTAATGTGAGCTTCAGCAGCAAAACACAGCAAAAGCCCCTTGGCACTGGTCGTCCGCCAGAAACGCACCCTCTATCCAATGTGTAGCCTACCATCACTTTTCCTCAACGTGTTCAGAAGACGCATGCGTCCAGAATCATCTATTGTTTGACAAACTAAATCCGTTTTCTCCCCCAACGCCTTGTGGTGAATGCTAATAACGTGTTGTTATTAACCCTCTATTTATATGTAAATGGATTCCCTTCAGGGCACAAGATGCGGGACGGCTGGGGCAGATTGCTTGTCCAAAGCTTGCCTCCTTTTGTTTAACGTGGAGTGGCCCAGTCTCTCGACATGTCTGAGAATTGATGACATGCGTTACGTGGCCACCAAGGGCCTCTTAAGGAGTTGGACAATTCAGTAAGTGTGGGCAGATAGTCTGTTTTTGGGGGAGTAGAGTTGAGTTGTAAAGGCTAGGCTATCGTAGATACCTAGATCTGCTTTGTCGCTGTTCGACGAGTAGGCTATATTTGTTGGCTGTGCATTTCTGTTGGTTTAGTTGTGTTCCTGTAGAGGGTTATTTTGTTATGTATGCAGTTAGCTTTAGGTGGCAAAATATGACTGTGAAATCATTGTATTTCTTTTTGGTCTTGCAATAAAGCATAGTTGTCTATTGAGAATGACAGAATCTGCAGAATAAGGCAGATTTCACCGTCTAACGAACGGTACCGTCTACAGCTTGATGCTTGTATCTGTGTTGCCAGATAACCCACGCGCTTCATTTCAACCAAAGGAAAGTTTAAAAAGTAAAACTCCTAAAATATACTCCATTCTATGCTGTCGGGATTGTACTTTCACGATCTTTCATATTCAGAAACAATCCCGATAACAATGCTTTAGACCATGTTGCAGTTTGTAATTGTCAGTACATTCAGCAATTCTTGGTGTTCCCAATGTGTTCCTTCATGATTATGGAGCGGAAATGGAAAGAAAACAGAACGGCAGTCTCTCAGACATCTGACTAGACCAGTGGGCCAATGACGAAGGCTCTGGGCAGGCTGCGTGCCAGCCTGCTGTCTCCCTACAGCAGGACTAAAGCTGTTCTATTTCAAGGGCAGTGTCTGCCACACGAGTGAGGCCAGCGACTAGTCCTCCATTCATGCGACGCCGCTTTATGTAAGGCCCGACACGGCTGTGGCCTCATCTACTCCGGGCAAGAAGATAACCTCGGCCCCGCTTCGGACTAAGTCCTCCCGGACTATAACTTCTCTCGGTGTCGATTTGAGGACGTTTCGCATGTGAAGTATGTCGGCTCTTAATGTTTCCTTGCTCGCGTTGACCACACACGCGGTCAGTGTTATACTGTACGTTGGGAGTTAGGGAATAGGTTTGACAATCGGTAGACCGAGCTGAATTGTCTGTGGTTTCACCGAAACACAAGCATGTGGACATTCGAAACCAGCGGTGCTTTGATGGATCCGAACTTCCTTCTAAATCAAGATTTGGGTGATATGGGATCTGATGGAATAGGTGGGCGGGGTCTGAAGGGTTAGCGTCGAAATCCACTGTCGGGGAAGCGGATCTGTGACCCTGAGCAACAAGCCAGTGGACTTAACAAGTTGTAGAGGTCTGGGGTAAAACAGCACAGGACCATGTGTTCCCCCTCCTGACCGCGTTGGAGGCGTTTGTTCCGTTGGAGACACTGGTTGTGGAGGCACCAGTGGGTCACGGGAGTGTTGGGGAAAACAGCAGCCTGGGCTGCACGGCCAAGCTGTCACTGCATATACTCTGAGGCTTTTCAAATGTTGATGCCAGGAACTCAATTTCACTAATTGACCCCATTTTATTTTGGTCTGCGGCCAAATTACGCCGCAACCCCAGTGTGCGTCCAAGATCCCCCCCCCCCCCCTCCCCCCTCGTGTCCATCGGAAGTGTGTCGTGTTGACTTTGAAGTGTGTTCACTCGCGTGTCACTGTGGTCAGCTGATGGGCCGATGTCACGCTGGTATCACCAGGTTCCCAGTGTGGTCGAGTCAAGGGGAAAAAAATGCAACTTGACCTTCTGGCTCTCTCTCACCCTCACGTTTGACCGGTGCGGTGGAGATACTGTACTTGTCATCCCTGTATGCATCCATGATCTCCTCCTGCTTGTCAAACACCCCTGTTCCAGTAAGTGTCCTCAGTGTCGACGATTCGACGGGGCATCGGATAAGAAACAGATGTGGGCACGTGCTCTGGGGAAAACGAAACCGTTTTTTTTTTTTTTTTTTTTTTTTTTTAGCTCCACAGTGCCTCCCTCCTCCCCCCCCTCCCAGGTAGGCCCTGCCCACACGTCATGGTACTGTGCCTCTGTGTCTGTCCAGATATCCAGGAGTTCTACGAAGTCACGTTGCTCGACACCCAGAAGAGCGGCAGCCAGCGGCTGGAGGAGGTCAACCACACGGCGCGGCGGTGGGAGCGGACGGCCTCCTCCGATCGCCCGCTCCGGCCCGACGCCGGCCCCGCGGACAAGGTGGGTGTCTCGACTGGCGCAGCCAGGCCCCTCCCGCGCACGGCGGCCGGGGGTGACGGAACAAACGGGCGAGCGGCCTTGCGCGACCGCGAGCGTCCCGCGTTGCGACCGCTGCATTTGTCGTTTGCTCTTATGACGCGTTGCCAGGTTTTTTTGGGGGGGGCGGACAGGGGTTTGGCGGAGAGCCATTTGCTTCAGTGGGTAAAGTATGTGCCGAGATGCAGTAATTGGTTCCCAGAGACGTCCCTGCATTTCGAAGCCCAAGGGCGGCTCTTTCCACCCACCCCTTCATCAACTCTTCCCCCTGCTTCATCCGCAGAGCAGGCCTCCAGACTAACATCCCCAGCTAATTGGCCTCGAAAAAAACTGACTTCCTGTTGAAAGAGAGAGACTCCGACGGCCCTGTGATGTATGCTCGCACGCTCCGCCCGTGACAGTCGAACCAAAGGAAATGAATAGCGCGTGCTAAGTGGACGAGGGTGCTAAAGTCTGCCCTTTGAAAAGCGTTGACGAGGAAAAGGAGGATGTAACGAGGAGCGGTTTTATTTACTAAATCAGAAGCTTCTATGCATTCCCTGAACACATTGTTGTGGTTCCAGGGTTGACTTCATGCCTCCATCGATCACAGTGTCGGAGTGCGTTTCTTATCCAGAATATTTGAGGCTGAATGTTTTTTTTTTGTTGAGGCCCACAAGGTTTTGGTCGAGTTCAGGCTTGCGTTTCCTGTTTATCCACTAGGGGGAAGCTAGCTCTTTGCTTTCAGTACACAGGTAGGATGAGCATCAGGATAGATTATTCTCCACATCCAGACCCACAAAAAAACAACCATTTCTGGATTCATAGAGCACGACCCTTAATGTGCCTGTGGAGCGTCTTTGTGAAAAACCCAATGAGAGATATAGCAAATAAAAAACCCCAATGTAAAACGGAATTATAAAGGACTTTGCTTGATTCTTCTTGCAGATGCAATGTCCTGTTAGTGGCCCTGTAGGTGACCGAGTTTGCATTGTGTGTCCGCGTGGGCTGTTTGTGGTGTATATTTGACGTTGCTCTTGGCATCTGCCCAACAAACACACTAATCCTCTGGTAATCCTATTCCTACACAGTCAAACATTCCTTGTTTCTCCTCTATTTACCCTGCTCTTTTCCCTCCCCGAGTCGTTTAAAAACATCCATCTTGATGACGGCTCCGCACGTCGGGGTCCGAGGCACTGCCCCTCCCACGTTGAGGAAGCAGGTGACCTGCCCTTGATGTGGAGAGGGCCCGGATCTCCCGCCGCCACTATGGATGAGTGCAGAGATTACAGGAGTCCCGGGCGACTGCGACCATTAACACCCCGGGGTCATCCGTCACGCGCTCGAGCCGCCACCCCTCCTCGGCGGGGTCGTCGGATAGATGCGCATTCACACCCCCCCCCCCTCCCCCCTCCCCCCTCCTCCCGTGATGTCACTTCTGTAGTGTCTGTGGAGGAGTACGGGCAGAACGTTCTGGATTTACATTACAGTAGGCTCCCTAAAATCTGTCTTCTCTCCATCTGCTTATTTGGGTCTGAACGTCCCACTGGCCAGTGAGTGGATGACAGCCCTGCCCCCCCCCCCCCTCCTCCCCCCTCCTGTGTTATGAAACACAACGGGAGTGTATTAAGCTGTGCAGACTAGATTGATGGCTTAGCAAGAGTTATTTTTTTTTTTAGTGTGTGGCCATGGGTGCTTATACCGTTTGTCCCAGCATGCAATCTGCCTCAGGATTTGATGTCAGTGTTTGTTGTTTGTCCGCACACTTCAGTCTAATGCCGTACGAGTGAGCTGCATTAAATATGCTTCGATTAGTTTGATTCAAATGACATGCAACAGAACTAGGAGAGAAGATATGGTGAGTAAACTTGGGCCCGATGATTTGAAGGTGGACTCAGACAGTTTGGTTGTTATTGTGTACGCTGCTCAAGATACGCGTGTGTGTGTCTGTTGGTGTGTGCTGGCCGTGCACTCTGTGGCTGTGTGTGTGTGTGTGTGTGTGAGAGCATTCTCCAAATATACCGAAAAGATTTATTTGGAAGCCTTGGACATTCACAAAAAGCATTCGTGTTGATGTATTATGCAGATAATGGGCCTGTAAATCAGAAAATCATAACCAGTAAAGACAATAAAAATGACTCACGCAAATCGTTTCATGACCAAATCTCTGCTAAATGTGTCTCAACGCCCTAACGACCCCACAGATGAAGAGCATCGCCATTAAGGTCGATGTCATCCGTTGGATCATTAAAAAATGTGTGTTTTGTGAAGTTTTTTTTAAATGGAATGATATACTGATGTATGTGTGTGTATGTGTGTGTGTGTGTGTCCAGATGAGGGAGCCCGGTAGTTCCGAGCCCGGTGTGAAGGAGACGCCCGAGGAGAGCGTCCCGACCAATGATGTGAGTACTTTCATGCCCCGCCCACTCCCACCTGCTCACCTGCGGATCACGACTGAGGTCGTGCGTAGTCTCTGCGCGTCGTACACTGCCTGCCACTTAGCCGCATTCACCCCTTTCTCTCCCCGGCAAGAGACGCCCGTTGTCTCCATTGAATGTGTTGTGTACGCTCGTGATTGTGTGGATTGTGAAGTCTGCTTGAGTGTAGAGTACCAGTCCCGCTGTCAGAAGAGCACTCTGTAGGCTGTTTAACAAACGGGCTGAGCAAACCAAAGGAGATTATACCTGTGCATGACGGGAGCCTTGGCCCGAGGGCTTGAGACCAGAATAAAGTGATTATATCCGTGGTCAGAGCCGTGTCACACCGGGGGGGGTCAACGTTCGTCGGTGTGTGAGGTAGTTAAATTTCCCCTCAGTGCGCCCCCGGCACGACCCTTTGGCAGGCTTTCCGACCTGATGCACGACGGTGACCTCGGCCCTCGCGCGACAAGGAGACCGAAGCTTAGCCCCCTTAATCTCAGAAGTCGTCGCCATTCGTAGGTCAGCGGTCAAGAGTAATGCAACTAAGTGCTCGGGTCCCGACCCACCAACAATTGGCCTTCCTAACCCTTAGAACGACAACACGCCCCGTGTGCGGAGCAGCCCCGGCGAGGGGAAGTTAAAGTGTCCCTCCTCGCGAGTAATGACATCAAGGGGAGCCGCCTTAGCCTCGTCTGCCGCGTAGATTAGCCACGCGGCGCGCGCGCCCGACACGCCAGGGCAGGGGGTGGGAACGGCAGGGTCCGCCGATGAGAGCGCTCGTCAAGGTGGTTTTCCGCGAGGAGCCCTCGGCGGCCGCGCCGCGCTTTCAGAGACAGCAGGTAGGGGAACTGGGGGTGTGTCTGGGGAGGGGTGGGGGCCGGTCTGGAGTCTGGATACTTCTACTTTGGGGAATGTGTTTTCTAGAGCCCCCGCGGTAGACCTCTCCCTGGGACGGTCCACGTCGCCCTAATCAGACTGTGCGCCAAGCTTTTACCGCTAGGAAGGATTTATCCTCAGGACGCAACATGGAGAAAGATAAACACTTGTTTTGATGAATGGGCTGTACATGATGCCATTTTAAATGGGATATTGATTACACATTTGTATTTTTGTATTTATTACCAAATCGCAGTTGATGATTACAAAGAATATATATATTATATACTCAGTATATTTGAACCATAAAGCTAGATCATACGAAATCATTATCCGATAGCGTAGAAAAGTGTGTTTTAGTGCCTTGTATGCAATTTGATTGCTTCGGACAACATTCAATTTCCCTTGATTTACCACAAACGTATGCTACTATTAATATTCCTGAGGGACACTTCTCTGACAGTTCAACGCATTGGAGTTGACTTCCATAAAGATGCCTGACTTGCCGCATTTCCATTCGTTTGTGAGTCGGCTCAGCGAGTCGTCTGTGCATCTGGAACTGTGAAGCCAAACTAGATGACTGCAACCCGGGCACACAGGCAATCTGTCTCTTCCTCTCTGTCCGACCTGCGACAACGATTCCGTTTGGGCCCCTACGGGCATGTGACCTCGTGGACGGAAAAGATGCTAATTGTCTCAGCGGTAGATGGTAGCTGTGGATCCTCCTGCTTGGTGAGACGGTGTCTCTAATTGTTGACCTGAGTGTTTGGAGGTCTGGCTAGGCACTCCTCCTCGGCGGCGCTGCCCGAGTGCTTCCGCTGTTGCTCAGGGTTTCCCGCAGAAAATGGGTCGTTAAGGTGGAAGGGTGGGCTGGGGGGGGGGGGGGAGGGGGGCTGGTGGTGTTCCTAGCCTAATGAAGGGAGACTGGCGTTTTGGAATGGAAGGGAGAACACAGGGCCGAGTAACACGGCGGATATCGCTATTAACGACGTCGTTAAGGCGGCAGGCGTGTGTTGCTTAGGCGGCTGCCTGAACTCTCAAGTGCTGTGGGAAACCCTGGTGCTCGCACTGTCAGACGTATCGTCGGGTACGCGTCTCCTCGCAAACATGTTGTGTGTTTGTTCGACTGCGGTCTCTATTTATTCCAGCCCCTCAGTTACCTTCCGAGTTCGATTGTAGTCTTCGTTTTGAGGCGGGTGACATGTTTTGTAAGGTGACAATGCAGGGCTGACTTGCTCGAGGTATCCGGTATCCACCTGTTCAAATTGTGTGTTCCAGAAAGCGCACAGCCCCCGGCCTGTAAGGGGCTCTGGTGAGTACTTTCCTGGAACTCGTGAAGGTGAAGTGTATTGTTACTGAACATCACAGGCGTCCCCTGGCTTTGGTTTTCTAAAATGGCCTCAGCTGGCACATTCAATGCCATTTCAGGACATAGGGCTGATTGATACACCTCTCGAAGTATCTCTCACACACACACAGACACACACTGTAATCGGATACGGTAATCAAAGATAGCTCGCTGAAGCCAGCGATGCTATTTTGTTGAGGCAGAGTCGACGCTCGGTCGAGCAGCCAGCTCTGTGATCATAATAAGGGGAGAGTTGAAAAGAGGCATGCAGAGAGAGATGTCCGAATTGAAAAGAGATGGCCAGTTGAAAGAGAGAGAGAGACATACTTTAAAGACAGAGTGAGATTGGGTGACTTACACAGACAGACAGAGAAAGAAAAAGAGAGAGAGAGAGAGAGAGAGAGAAAGAGAGAGAGAGACAGACAGACAGACAGAGGGTGAGAACAAGGACAGGAACAGAGTCAAAAATAAAAAGAGGGGGAGAGAGAGAAAGTGAGTGAGCGAGAGAGAGAGAGTCTTTGAGAGAGAGAGAGAGAGAGAGAGAGAGAGAGAGAGAGAGAGAGAGAGAGGGAGCCCGATGGAGTCAGGGGCGAGGGAGCCGTCGAAGAGAAACCTCCTCCTTTCCGCTCGGCTGCAGCCCCTGTCGCGGCCACAGACTCCACCACCACCGTCTCTCCCCGCGTTACGCTTCCGTCCGTCCTTCCGTCCGTCTCCCGTGCCGTCGCTCGCTCTGCAGTGGAGAGGAGAGAGGAATGCGCCGCGGTTTGGAGGCGGCCAGGCTAGTGCCGTGCCACCGTGGCAATCCATGCTTCGCGCGCGCGTGTGTGTGTGTGTGTGGGGGGGGGAACGTGACGTGCGCCGGACTTGTACGATTGCGTCGGGGGGAATCATGATTGCCTTCAGCGCTGTGGAGGTGGTCTCGAGCTTCTCACAGGGGGCCTGCATCCACTAGCGGCTGTCTCTTCTGCCTTCTCTCCTCCTCCTCTCCCCCACCCACCCACTCTTTCTTTTCTTTTTTTATCCCCCCCCCCCCCACACACACACACACACACACACACACCCGTCTCTCATCACCACCGCTAAACCCCTCCTTCCATCTCACACATTTCCGTGGTGGTGATGCATCTGAGCACAGGTTGAGATTTTCTGGTGTTCCAGAATGGATTGTCTTTGCATTGTCACCACCAAGGTAAGTGCCCGCGAACCGAACGGAGACGAGAGCGCGAGAGAGAGTGACAGAAAGAGAGGGAGAGAGAGAGAGACAGAGAGAGAGAGAGAGAGAGATGCGGGGAAGACATGTGTCTTGTGTATTCTCCTCCAGTGCTGGTTCCTCTGCAAATTTCACGGCACTATCGCTGCATGTATGTGTGCCTGTGTGTGTGTGCCTGTGTGTATGTGTGCATGTGCGCTTTTGAACGCGCTGCCTTTTCAACTGTGCTATCATCTTTATCTGTTATTGACTTAATAGTTCAGTTCTTGTCAGCGTGTGTGTGTGTGTGTGTGTGTTTGTGTTTTCTGTTTTCATTCCTGTCTAAGTCCTGTCAGTGCGCCTGCCTGTCAGCTGCATTTCTTGCCCTTGGCAGTATCTAGGACAGAGGATTCACCACTGTGGTTCCTCGGTTGAGTTTCCCATGCCACACTTGAACTTGTCAGAAACTTCCGGCAGCCTCCCCTCGGCTCCGTCGGAGAGATAATGAGGTTCTGTGATCGTATGGTGATTAGCAGCCTGTCAGAGACTTGAGATAATTCTGTCTCTGGATTCGACAGGAAACCTTTGGACTCCCTCAGACAATTAGCAATGAACTCAAAGGACCCATGATGCTTGTCTGACAGAAATGTTTTAATTCTACTACTCGCGTCAGCGAAAGCTCTGTTAAGTATTACCTCAGTTTGAGTAGAGGTAATCTTGGAATTTCTAGAACTGCATTGATATTGATAGGTTCCGTATTGTCGGTAAACACATGAAAGGTATTTACTTGTTGTTTTATCCATCTCTTTCCACCTACCTAGGCTTGTGTTAAATCATTCATAGTGACTCAATTCATGTTTATAGGTTATTTTGTAACTGACTGAAATTGCTGAATATCTTAGCCGCCGGGTCATGGAAGCGAATGTTTGCTGCTCCTTAAGCTGGTCAAAGTAAGAAAAATGTGGTCTTCTGTGAGAGAGAGTAACAAATGCGTTTTTTTACTGGCACTGGTGGAGAGGAACAATGGAAGCTGTACAACATCTCCGTAAATGAGGGAAAGGTCTATGACACAAAACAGAGGCTGTGTCGCTTCGGGGATGTGATGAGGGACAATTTCATGCTTTTGAGAGCACCAGTTGCTGAGCCCATCTAATGCTCTTGGCATCGCCGAGCGTTCTGAAACGCAAACAGGATGCCGATGGAAACTGCTAGATAACCTGCATATGGATTTGAGAATGAGAATGTTGGATTGCGCCGGGCACAAATGAGCAGCTCTGTCGATCGGTGGGAAGCAAAGCAAGCACTGTTTCTCCCCTAACCATGCAACATCAGATGCAAACCTCTCTCTCTCTCACTGTCTCTCTTCATCGCACCGGTAGAGTTCCCTCCATCAGGGAAGGCACACACCAGTCTGATGAGGAGGATGTTGGGTCGTTCTCTGAAAGCCTGGTGAAATATTGATGAGTTTTTGTGTGCCATGTTAAATCCACGATGAGGACAGCCATACCCCGCTATAACCCTTTTCCAGAGTCCAGGACCAGCTGCGGAATAGCTCTGCACAGGCTGACTTTTGCACAGTGAAATGTGCAGCCTCACCATCTCAGTCTTTCAAAAAAGTAGTATTCGTAAAACAAAAGAAAGTACAATTGAGGGGAAAATTCAGTCAACTAAAATTGATATGGTCATGGCCAACCAGGTTTCATTTAGCACGCAATTGTGTTTTTCGTTCAGCTGCGTAATGTCCTAGATTTCAGAGGCAGGTGTGTCTCGGTTGTTTGAGAGTGCTGCTTCAAAAGGCGGTGATATTGAGTGTGTGTGTGTGTGTGTGTAGTGTTTATATGTGCATGTGTGTGTCGTTGTCTGGCTAGTACTGGGTCAAAAGTTTGGTTTACGTGGAACCGGGAACACCTTGTGACTCTGGAAGCCCCATCTGCCTCTGGCTTGGTATTCATTTGTCACCTCACCTCACCTTTTCTGGACTGTGTACACCACAACTTGTTGATTGCATGTCAGCCTTGATTTAATTGTGTTTTGCTCTGGTTAAGTTTGTCTGTAAAACACCTCAACATGAACGGATGACGTAAAATGTGTGCATAATGTGTGAATTTGCTTTGATGTGAATTGTATCCGTTAATGTCTACTGTATGGCCTATGGTACAACCAAATGTAGGCATCACTGTTTAAAGCAGTTTGTAATAGGGCAGAGGGAGATTTAACAACAAGTCGATCAGTGTAGCTACAAACAATGGGCTGGCGCAGCCCAACTACAGTACACGTTTGAGTGAAATCTCTCTTAGGCAGTCTCGGCTTGTCATGCACATTTCTAGTGAATTATTGAACCGCTGATGAAACGGAGCACAACATAGCTCTTTGTGTCCCTCGAATATGCCGGGAGTTTCCCTGCTGTTGGACATTATTCACATCTTGCCAAACTCACTCGTTTGTTTGTCATGTGAGAAATGGTTGCGGGACAGCAAAGTACGGTATCCACAAAGTTGTTTACCCTAGCTAGGAAACATAGCCACGCCGTTTGGCTGCCTCCTCGGGTCACAGACTGTCAGTCTGTCTTTGTATTTGCAGGCTATGTTATACCTCGATTATGTGTAGGTAATACTGTCGGATGGCTTTTTTGAGGACACTGTGGCGTTGTAAAAAAATGGACTGTGGCAAACCCTGGGATGGATGGATTGGTAAGAGGATAGGTGTCTACATGGACGGTTGGAGGAGGGAAGTTGGGCCTCCAAATCCTGGTATACGTGTGTAGAGGATAGACATTTTCCGGTGAATGCTTTCAGCCGCGGCACTGCAAACAGTTCTTTAGCAGACCCCAAATCTTCTCGTTATTCTCTCGCTAAGGGAGATTGGCACAGAACCAATGTGGTACAGCGAGGTGAAGATTTGGAGTGTGAGACTGTGATTTCTCTTGGTGTTAATTGAGGCTGGCGGGAAGAAAAGAAAAACATAACCTATGGTAAGGCTTTTTCCTCAACCTCTTATCAGTGACTGAACTGAAGCTGCTTTTTAAGAGCTCATTAAAAATGTAATTTCAAATCCTTTCCATACCTTCGGTTGAGCCGCCTCCAACAGTTCTGTTAGTGCGGCATAATGATATGCAATTTATGGTCCATGGGTTGGTTATGTAATGCTACTGGGAGTCGTTTAGTGCTTAAAAAGAGAGGGAGTAAGAGAGAGAGGGAGAGACGTACACTCCTACACTGGTGTGTGGATTTTCTTGCAAGGCGGCACTGTTTTTAGAAGGACCCACGATTCTCCAGGAAATGATGTCATGCTACGGACGTTTCCCACACGAGTGAGCTTTATTCAACCCAAAGCAGCATGAGCAATGTGTGGGGTCATGTGTGTAGGAATTGGTCATCATTGATTTATTTTGCAGCTCAGCCATGCATTATTTTAATACGGTCCTAATGTCGGTATGAGCTCGTCGTGAAATAAGTAGTCAAAGTCAAATCAAATGTCAAAGATGTATTTCTGTCGATGGATGTTTTCATGACGACAGCCCTCTTCGAGGTCTTGAGGCTTACTTGGTCATGGAAACGAAAGGGAGCCATGGCCCGACTCAGCCCTTCTGCTTCACGCAGAAGAGTCTGGCCCGGGTGTGAAACCGTTCCACGCTTTCTAATCCCGTTTGTCCAGCTAAGAGGTGTCCCCCTATGACCCCAGGCAAACCAACGGCGACGGGATGAGCCGCCTCTACGCGCCCCCCCCCCCCCCCCTCCAAACCAGGCCCACGCAGCTGCACTCTCGCTCCGAAGCAAAGCCGCTTTCGCTTCGCGCGACCGGTGTTTCCCTCTAAAAGATATCGAGTCGACGACTTTGGTCGCTTTCAGGCGCCGACCACGCGAGCTACGGCCCGGCCGACCGCCACCTACTCTCCTAAGAGCTTCTAAAACGTGGGGGGGGGGGGGGGATTTGAAGGGGGCGAGAGGGTAGGAGGGGGGCAGGAGGGAGGGAGGTGGTTATTTTCAGCCCTGGTGGCGTGCTGGAAGCGCTCACTGTGCCCAGTAAGGGTTTAAAGCCTTCTCGTCTCTGTAGGAGACCTTCCTGGGGTCAGATCAGTAAGACCTTCTTAGGTCTTAGGGGGGGAGGGGGAGGGGGGGTTCTCACTCAGTGTAACAAAGAGAAGAACCGATAGGCTCAATAACCTTCTGCTCCGCACGATAACTCTAACCCTCTGAATGGATGAATCTCCTCGCTTCTTTACAATGGGATGCTCGTGTCAGGCCCTGTGTGCAGTGAATCGTTCTTTGAAGGTGATTTCGTGACGGTGAATGCTGGTCTTGGCTGTTTCAATTCAGCGCGTCCGAAGAAGTCCACCTGGAACCCGCCGGAACGTCACACTTCTATCTAGTTCATCAGTTCAAGCTCAGTCGTGTGTTTCATTCCTCTGACCCGCTTTTTAAAAACCATAGCGTACTCTAACGGACGCGATGTCTTCATAATAAGCTCTGTCTTCATCATAAGCTCTGTCTAAGGTTTAGATACGTTTCTAAGTCATCCATCGGAAACACCCTGAAGAAGTGGAGCCGAAACAATCGTCATGTCAAGCACCACAAGCACAGCGTCCGAAAGAAGCATTGTCTGATGCGCCACATTGCCGAATCATTCAAAGGATCTTTGGTTGGAGTGTCATTAACCAGTGGAGGACATTTTGCATGGATAGCCTTTGTGATATATGCCCCTGATACCCTGGGAGTCAGGTGGCTGAGAGGTTAGGGAATCGGGCTAGTAATCAGGAGGTTTCCCGATCGATTCCGATCCGTGCCAAAATTAAGTTGTGTCCTTGGGCAAGGCACTTCACCCTACTTGCCTCAGGGGGAATGTCCCTGTACTTACTGTAAGTTGCTCTGGATAAGAGCGTCTGCTAAATGACTAAATGTGATACCCTCCTGGCACTAGAAAGCCACTTTGGGTCTAAATGTGGGGGCCCAATTCTGTGTGAAAATTTGAACCGCTTCAAAGACAACTGTGGCAGGAGAAATGTGACCCTGCTGTTCCTGCAGTTACCTGGCTTTCTTTGGTCTCATCATGGTTGACCAGTACTGGGTGAGAATTTGAATAACTGGGGCAGTTCTAGCATGTCTGTCCCTGGTGAAATATTGGTCTAACAGAGAATGTTGTAACACAAGTTGCAGGGTGGAGTAGAGGGAATTGACACTGATGCTAGCTCCCAACAGTGGCAACCGCTTACCGTAAACACTAAACAAGGGTATTGTGTATATTCCTCCACCACAAGGAGATTGTTGCGGACATTGTAGTCCTCTAGGCGAGAAAATGGATGTTTGGCAGCTCTTGCCCATACTCAGCCTCCCTCATAGGTTGACTTTCAAACCAAAATAAACATAATTATATTTTAACCCTGGAAGTGACAACCAAGTGTGTTTTATTGTACAGCATCGGAGCCCCAGGGTAGAGGACTTAGAACACTCTAGAAGCTGCAAGTGTGTCTACGATTCAGTGAGCAAGGGGATTAAGCCGCCACTCTGGTCGAATTTTTGTGAGAATTAAGCTGTGTGTGTGTGTGTGTGTGACAGACGAAGAGAGACTTTTCAAGGGGTTCCGAAACCCACAGTGGTTCATTTTTTGGAATGTCACCTGAATTTTTTTTTTTAACTTCCAGGAACAGATTTATGTATCGTTGAGGTCACCCCGACCTCTTGCCATCATTTCCGAGTACTTTTCGTATAGTACAAACGCACTGAAAAAGCAATTACACGTATTTTAATTTGGATTGTGGCGCAATAAAATGTATACTGGGGCCACTTCGAAGGGCCGTGATCCAATCATGGGTTTCATTAATGTAATGGGAGGCTTAGTGGAGCTACTAAAGTGGAATCCTCCAGGCCCAGGAGGCCACAGGGAGTGGAGATCCGCTATGTGGGGCAGTGGGGATTATCCTGTGAATCATTCCACAAACGACGGACGACGATACCTGAAGAGCCACCAGATAGCGTTGTGCTATGCTATGCTATGCTATGCTATGCTATGCTAATATAATCTTTCGTGACAGGTACAGTAGTTAATGAAGAATTGCTGCCTGTACTTGGTGGAGGTGCACTATTGGTAGTGAACTAACGAGAATACATTCTGAAATACACTGGGTTTGTCATACAGAATAGACCTCAATGGCCAAAACATTGTAAAACAGAAGTATTATTCCAGTGTCCAGGGATTAACTTGAATTCTTAGTGCACAGCTGGATAAAGACTTTAGACTTTACTTTCCCTGCGTAAACTGACTTCTGATCATTACACAGTCATTTCATCAAAAAACAATAAAAAACATCAGATATTCCACAGTTACTGTCCAGGGTAGGTGTTCTAAACCTGCTGGTTGTGTTGACCTTCACTTACCACACACACACAAACACACACACACACCTCAAGCATTACACCTGGTGGGTGGTACAAATCTGTGGGAAGGGTGAGCAAACTCCTGCAAGGATCACGTGGAAATGTGTGGTCTGGGTTCGAGTCAGCGAGTTTAGAAGCGGACCCCTGCCTCTGACCTCTACCTACCACAGGCACTGGTGTGTGTGTGTGTGTGTCAGAGAGAGAGAAGGGGCGAGGGCGAGCGAGAGCCGGCGAGCGTATATATGCGCGCGAGTGTGTAGGTGACTCATCCGTTCAGAGGTGGAAGCCTCTGGGAAGAGATATATTTATACTTGTTAAAGTATCCTGGCGGTTCTGCAGCATTTGCCAGTTTCTAGTGCTGACAGCAGATCTCTCACACACACACACACACGTATGCACATGCGCACGTTTGGGAAGATGGCAGTTAATTGCACTGGGGATGCCTCCGTTGACTCTAACAAGCAGTGCCATGCCATGTCAAATACAGAAATACAGACATGAGTCTCTCAACTGCGGTTCGATCCCCGACTCCTCCCAGGCCATGTGTTTCCTCCTTGAGCCAGACTCTGAACCCCAAGTTGCTCCCGCTGGGCAGGCCTGCGCCTTGCATGGTGGGTCGCTGCCGTTGGTATGTGTGAGTGTGAGTATGAATGAGTGAAGGAGAGGCAAACATTGAAAAGCGCTTTGAGTGCCGCTAAGGTAGAAAGGTAGCATAGACTTATTTCCAACCGGCAAGTCTTTGTAGGTTTTCTGAGAAAGAAGCCATCTATATCCAATGTTCCAGCTCACTAATTGGTAGGGGAAAATGATCTTGCAAAGCATTCAGCCGGTATCGATTTGGAAGTAGGAGACTCTCTCCACTCCATGCATGCTTTTGAAGACCATTTGCTAAACTGTATTCCAATAACAGCCGGCGAGTCTCAAGAACAGTGTTCATCCGACTTGCAATGCGGCACAAACTCCGGCAAAAGTCAGATGGAAGTTTTGCATATAATTCCCTCGCCCGACCACCCCCTCATGTCCTCTTCCTCCTCCTCCTCTCTCACATCCCCCCTCCTCCTGCTCCCCCCTACCCCTCCTACCCCTCCTCGCCCTATCTCACGCCTCTGCCCTCCCTCCCTCCCTCCCTCCCTCCCTCCCTCCCTCCCTCCCTCCCTCCCTCCCTCCCTCCCTCCCTCCCTCCCTCCCTCCTCTGCCCTCCCTCCCTCCCTCCCTCCCTCCCCCCTCCCCCCCTCCCCCCCCCCTCCCTCCCTCCCTCCCTCCCTCCCTCCCTCCCTCCCTCCCTCCCTCCCCCCTCCCTCCCTCCCCACTCTCCTCGACTGCCGTTTAGCAGCTCACCGCCTCAATGGCCGGTTACCACGGAAACAGCACCAAAAATATATTCTATAGAGCATCTCGGTTCCCTCCCACCTCATTCCGCCTCGTGCTCGCCCCCACAGAGCTCCACGCGGCACGCCATGGGATGCATGCGGAAGACGAGACATCCGCCTTTGGTTTCGAAACGGATCTGATTGGCCCCTGGCCGGCTCGGCCTATGGAGAGCGACTAGGAGTAATTATGACTGCTTCCATGGCACCTACGCGGAGCCTACCCTCTCCAAATCGGCTTTCGTTCCTACTCTGTCCGCGACGACACGTTCCGGGTTTTCCTTTGAGCGAGCAGCACCCTTTTCGTTTTTTACCAGGTTAGCATTAGCGCTCGTGAGCGATTTCGAGACATGCGATATGTTCCCTCGGTTTGGAAAACAGCTGTTGACACGTGGTCGTGTCACGCACCGGGCTGATCACGACCGTTAGCCTGGTTCCACAGCGTGATTACTGCCCTCTAGTGGTCTCCTCCGAGGGGCTGCTGGGAGAATCAGGCAGGGTTGTAGGGCTCACAGACAGCTCCTTCACATGACTTTAAAGACATAACACAGACTGGACGTGGGCGGCACTTGTAGTCTATGATCAGACCTGTGCAGGTACAAAGAACTATTCACATTCATTTTATATTTATATTATATTTAATATTGTAATAAAACCAAAGTGGCTTGTGGATCAACCATCATGTTGCTATTGGCTAATTACTTTGCCAGAAATGCACATTTTGTTACAGAATAAAAGACAAAGGATTGAGATCCTTTATAAGCATGACACTGCTTGAAAAGCTTAGCTTTTTTTTTCTCAAATAGTATTTCATAATTGCTTGTTAATGTGCAACGCGAGAGTTGGAAGCTGCCGCACTAATTGTGGTTCTTTCCCATAGCAAGATGGTGGCAGTTTGCGCCGCACAGTCGGGGGCTGTTATGTAACACGTTTGTGTGAAGAGAAAGAAGTGCTTTTTCATCCAAGGGGCCGTGCAGAAAGCTGGAATCAACAAGCGCTTTCCCAGTGCAGGGCACGCACACACACACACACACACACACACGTGTACAGTACAGACACACACAGCTCATCCTTCATTCTTATTTTATTTTTTTTGGGGGGGGGGGGTTGTAGATGTTAATAAACCCTCCTAAGACTCAGTTCTAATCTCATTCCTCCCCCAGTTGTCTTCTTCCTCACGCTTCTCTCCCTCCTTCTTGAACATAACCTAACTGTAACATGCCTAATCTGCCAACACACACACACACACACACACACACATTCTCTTTCCCTTGTCTTTGACAGCTGAATCCTGCCTACTCGCTTGTCGGCTGTGAACTAGCGTAGCGTCCATGCTTATTTCCTGCCATCTCTCTTGTCTGAAAGTCCCCAGGAGGAGCCCGTTCGCACGAGGGACGCAGCCATCCTCTCCTCCGCTTCTCCTCTCCTCCGCTCCTCCTCCGTCAGAATCCCAAAGTTGTTTGCTCCTTCTGCATGCTCCCTCCTGTCAACTGCAATGTTTTGGGCGTGCTATTGTGCACTCCGATCAGATTTGAAGGTAAGGAATTGTAGCAGTGACGGTGTGTGTGTGTGTGTGAAGGAGGGGGGGCTCGCACCATGTGTAGGTGCGGGAGGTCGTTTTTGTTGACGCTCCAACCCTTTTTCCTCCGCAAATTGTTTGCTTGTGACGGGTCTTCCCCCGAAATTAGACAGAGGAGAGATTCACTGTAACTAGGGCGACTGTAAGATGATCTGCCTTATTCCAGGATTCTTCCTGATGCTTTCCGACAGTTTTCATACGAGCGGAATAACGGGTCTAATTATTTCTAATGAGGTTACCAGAAGTTTTTTTGTGGGGGGGGGGGGGGTTCCTTCTAGAGTTTGGCAGAAAGAGATCGCTAAACCTGGTTCCCCTCCAAGAACCGGAGAAGCCCGGCTGGGGAGCTCTGCCACGGAGATGAATCAGTCGAGGTTAGCTTGTTCCTCCCCCTTATTTTCGAGACCATAGACTTCTTTTCAGTGTGCCTGGCGAAGAGTTTTAATGCTCCGAGGCATATACAGTAAGAGTTGGGAAACAGAATTTCCTTCCCCGAGGAACCCTACCGTTCTCTCTCATCCTCCTCTTCCTGTCTCGGTCTCCCATGGGGGAAGCCGAGTGCTGCTCACGTCTTGTCGTCGACGTGAGCGTCGGCTCCACAGTTTTCTGCTCGTGTGGCAATGCCGGGCGTTCGGTTACGCAGGGTGGGAGAAGACGATCGGACGAACGCAGCACGGGAATGAGTCATACTGTGCAGGACGTAGGATCGGTTCCCACTACAGCTTCCGAGGTAATGAGATCCCCACAGATTGTACAGAGTGCTGACAGCTCTGTTATTAACTTGTACACTGGGAGGGGTAACTCCCGAGACTGCTTTCTGGGGAGCTACACTCATATTCCTCGACTGTAAAGAATGAACGGGTAACATACGAGTGAGTTGGGTGAAGACATGGGTGCCTGTTTACCTGAGGGTCACTTAACGACATTTATTCATCCAGAAAGGAAATTCAATGCAATTTAGATTGAGAAAATCGATTCAAAAGTCGGACATCTGTCCCATCCATTTGGCAGTTGTACTCCCTTTTGTATACAGGGACCTTCGCGGGGTCAGCCATCATCTTTGGGTGGACTTACTTTGAAGCTAATGTGAAGCGTACCGGTGATATGTCGAAAGATGATTCATCACATTCTGCAGTTCCTTGTTCCTGTCTGAGCTGATTAGGCCGGCACTCTGCTCTCAGTTCAACGCAGTCCCAGCTTGGCCGGTTGTAGCCTATTTCCATTGGTAACCGTTTGAATAGCTCATCCATTCATCAACATGAATTCATGTTGCCTTGAGTGTGCGATCGCTTTAAGGTGAGGTGCTTTGGTTAGTTGGTATGCACTGTCTCTGTGCCGCTTGTACCTCTTTAATGGAGCGACTGACTTTTTCCATCCCTAATGTTTAATTGAAGATGCAAGGTGGTCAGAAATAGCCATGCAGCTCTTCAGTCTATGCTAACGACTTATGCGCAAAAGCTGCAGATTACATGAAGTCTCCCTCTCCCTCTTGTTTTGAAATGTTGTTGTTTTTATAGCATCCTAATGGGTGTGATACCCAAAAAGCCGTTCAAAGCTCAATGGACTCGATCGCAGCAGCAAACTGGCTCCACAATTCCTCCAGTTCCTGAATCAACGTGTCCCGTCCCCCCCCCCCACGCAGTGAGAGGGCATGCTGACTGGCTGACAACACAAATTGGAGGGTTCCACAGCTTAGCAACCGTTGCTAACCGCCGCACATTTCTTTTCCATTCGATTACTTTATTGGTGCTCGCAAAGCGTCCGTGCCACACGGCCTTACGTCGTTTGCAGCGGGTTGACATGCATTTTCAGCCGCATTGTCCTTCGCAACCCGCCATGTTGGTCAAGTAGCCCTAATGAGCCCTTAAGGATCTGGGGAAACAGGTCCGGTCCCCAACCTTTTCACCGGAGACACCGAGAACCTCGTTCCAAGCTGTTCCTCCAACTGTCGAGGAGAAACGCTGAGTCAAGCGTTTTTTCCCGGCGTAGCGAGAGGCCTCCTGGGAAGGCCGCTTGTCCCCGCGATGCTCCTCTCGCCTGGTCCAGTCAGAGAGGGGCGGGGCCGGTGCCTGTGCTCACTGCCAGGAGACGCACTTTTGAGGGCAGCAGGGCTAAGTTGAGCCTCGGAGACACTCGCGCACGCTTTCTGGGGTTCGTTTCCTGGGCGTGTGTTTGGATGGGGAGAGGGGGATGGATAGCGAGGGGAAAAGTGGAGGATACGTGGAGGAGAGGGAGGAGAGAGAGGGAAGAGAGAGCCTTAGAGGAAGTGAGAGGGAGTTGGAGGAGAGGGGAGGGCTCTGGTGTTACATTTCTGTCAGTGGAACAGAAAGGCCTATCCACCCGGTCAGGTAAAATATCAACTTCACTGACCAATCAAGCGATATGTTGACTCGGTGAGACCGTTTTTTTTTTTTCTCTTTTTTTTTTTAACATGCAAATAGCTTTTTTTTGTTGCTTTATATTATGCGTACATGTTTACTATATTTATGGGTTTACCTATATTGGTCTATCAGTTCTGATTCATGTTTTGTCCCTAGAATATCTGGCTTCCTAGTCTCTACGGCGGTACCTTTTTTACTGATATCCCTTTGCTCCACCCCATCCACTGGTCATCATTCGACTAAATCGCTACATTTTATTATCTTCAGGGAAATTAGTGGTGTGAACTATCGGTGCGAGCTGGGTACAGTCATGAGAATACGAGACACTTGTTCACAATACTGCACCCACAACACTACATCCTCAAGACATCCACACTGCAGCGGCACTAGATCCACATTACATTGACACTACATTAACTCAGCATTGACACGACACCGATGCTATATCCCAATGTCATCGATAACGTCGCATTCATTCAGATATTTCCCATCGCTCATGTAGCCTGCTTACGTAAGTCCTCCAACCAGCACTTGTGATCACGGGATTGGGAAATGTGATCCTTCCCTGGATCCATTGATGCAGTCGAAACAGTGCTATATTGTACAGTTGCCTGAAACACAAGCTGGCTGGAAGCTCCCATTCTCACATGATACGACCCAGATGGAGTGCTAAAGCACGTCGCCAATACACAGATTGAGAATTGTCCTTAGCGCATTTGGCAATGCTTGACAGTCTATAAGACCACAAACCCTTTACATGTTTGGCATTCATCACATCCTTCTCACCGATCTCCCTGACTTCCATCCGTTTAGCTTGCCCCGCATTCTTTCCTTTTCCCATCTGCCCATCTATACACGTGCGCTCTCCGTGTCTCCCTGATTGAGAAGTGGTGCAGCGGCATAATGCGTCTGGACTGCAGCGTCGCCCAGGCAGCCTCTGGTTCCGCCTTGGCTAGCCTCCTATGCCGGGCGGGGTGGGGGGGGGAACTCTTTGCCGCAGAGTGGTAGGTGCAGCGATGGGGAAGCAATTCATTGCTGTCCCACATCCCAGCAGCATTACACAGGCGCGCACACACACACAAACACACACGCCCACCCACAAAAAAGAGAGAGAGAGAGAGAGAGAGAGAGAGAGAGAGAGAGACCATGAGCAGGCAGTCTGAGTGCAGGCTGTAGTTTGAGAGGAGCACCGTTTTCCCCCAGCCAGCCAGGCATACAGCAGCAGAGTGAATCCCAAACACTCGTGCTGAAGCCAGACATGCAGGAGGAGAAAGAGCAGAACGCCGAGGTAAGGCTGCACGCCGTGGGGGGGGGGGGGGGTTGGGGCGGGGGGAAACTCTCGTCCGTGGTCCCCGTCGTTTGGAGAAGTGAAGCGGGCGCGCGGGCCGTTTTTGGGGGGGAGACAGATGCGCATCTGGAAATGCATAAAGTGCGAGGTAGAGAGTGACGGGGGGGGGGGGGGGGGGGGGGTAGAGTTGATGTTGTGCATGCATGTTTGGCGTGCATGCGTGTTTTTTGGGGTGCGTGGGTAAAAGACTTTGGTTCTGTCACAGGATTTGGGCAACTGCAGCAAAGTCTTTAAACCCCCCCCCCCCCCCCCCCCACCTCTTTTTTCCTCCTGCTCTCTCTCCTCTGTCGTTATGAAGATTTATAGTCTCTCTCATTGGAGGCAGCGCTCTCGTCTGCGTGTGTGTCTCGCGCTTGAATCTCGAGACTCATTCGCTGTGCTTTGCCGGAGTTTGGGGGGGCTTGGTTGGCGCTGGTCCGGTCTGTGATGCAGTCCTTCAGTTTGGGGATTCAGTACTACCAGTGTTATGATTTCCCCTGAACACACACACACACACTTTATACTCACAGTGGGTGTGATGAGAGGAGAGGCCTCTGCCACCCACAGTCCCTGACATGTTTGGAGGGGGAGAGGGGGATGGAGAGCCAGGGGAAAAGGGTAGGATACGTGGAGGAGAGGGAAGAGAGAGCCTTGGAGGAAGTGAGAGGGAGTTGGAGGCGAGGGGAGGGCTCTGGTGTTAGCTTTCTGTCAGTGGAATGAGTCAATGGAAAGCCTCGGTGATTGGTAGCGGGGGTAAAAGAAGACGTCTCTTGTGTGCAGGGAAAGGACATGCTGTTTGGCCCCGATAGAAATGTCCGGGCGCTGTCCTGTCCTTTTTATTGCGTCTGAGTCTGGGCAAAGTGGCGTTGACTCATTCAGAATATCTTTCCCCTCCAACTGTCTGCCACCTACCCCCCCTCCCTTTCCCCCTCCCCTCTGTCTCTCTCTCTCTCTTTCTATCTCTGTCTCTCTCTCTCTCTCTCTCTCTCTCTCTCTCTCTCTCTCTCTCTCTCTTTCAGTCATCGTCTGTTTTCTCTTTCTCTTCTCAGAATGCAGTCATTGTTCAGAAGTACCCTCTCATGTTGTGGTCAGTGTGATTGGGGCTGTAATTGGGGGGTGGGGGGGGAGGGGGGGATAGCTCCATAGTCAGGGTCTCAGGGAGATCCATAAACACGGTGGGCTCTCAGACGAAGGTCCCGGGCTTCTGCGTGGACACAACCCCCCCCCCCATCCCAACCTGCGCCAAAGCAGTTTCACCCGCTCTATACGAAGCTGCATCCCGGACTCAGGAAGACGAGGTGCGTTGGGTTGGACACGCCGTGCGCCCCTGCTGCCCCGGTCGAACGCAGTGTTGCAAGTGTTGAGAGCTGTGCGTCTGGGGGGGCCCGACGGGGCGAATGAATTTATCGACAACTCTGCAGGGACACACGTTGATGTAGACACCGTCTCGTGAAAGAGGATTTCTCCCCTTCCAGAGGAGAAATGAACAATAAGCACTTTCAGATATTGAGCTGCTGGGTGGCCTTTGACATTGCTGAGCACATGACTTAGGAGGCGGTAAATCCCCGAGACAGTCGGTAGAGGACAGTCCCTTTTAAGTCCAGCAGCCAACCGTTCGAAACCCCTTTGTGGTTTCGGTCGCAAGTCACAGTGAGAGCTTGGTGCGAGGTTTTTCTGTCGATTCGATGAATCTGTAATCTCTCATGAACGCGTCACGTTTCAGTGTGACGTGACGTGATCGTGTATGTATATCTACCGATGGAAATATAGGCACCATCTTGTGCCATTTACCGTTTTGCTGCTGAAAGGACTTACGGAAAGAACTTATGTTCTTGGCTTATCAGGAAGAAATTGCTAGAAATGCTGTAATAGCTGCACAGCCCAAGCTCATCTCATCTGAATGGCATCCCATTTGGCCTGCCGTATTACTGAAGTAAACTGATGCCAGCAAAGGCTTTGAAATATAATTTGTCTGACTCCTGTGAGAACAGAAGAGGCACGTTATGCGATTTCCTTCATAATTCATGTTCCCAATGGGAGACACCTTACCAGACAAGTCCGCTGCAGACCAACTTCCACTCCAAAATACTGGGATGTGTGTATAATTCAATTTGAGCACGAGTCATATCATTGTGTGTGTGTGTGTGTGTGACATCAGTTACAGAGGATTAATGACTTGGAGGAACATCCTTCCGCGTACAAAGTGCTTTCTCACCCCTCCAAACAGTGACATCACTCTTCTGGAACGGCCTTCCACGTGTGAATTGATTTCCGGCCCGCCGCGATCCTTCAGACATACAGCGAGAGCCACGCACACGTTTTTCTGGATTACCCCCTCTTTTGGGTTGGTGCCCTAGATCCTTCCAGAATGTTTGGAGTTGTTAGGAGTTTGGAAGTGATATATCCTTTCCCCTCTTTATAGCTTCGATGTGGTCAGGCGTTTGGTCTGGACCGTTTGGTCTGGACTGTTGCCACTCATTCCACTCCTTCTGGAAGGGTCTTTGAATCTTAGGAAGAGCCGCTCCAGTCTTGAGCAGGCTATGTTGAAAGACGTCACTGACACGCCGCTTCACTGATACAGAAGTCGGTCCGAAACTCATCTCCCACAATGCACTGCACGGGCTCTTCTCCTCTTGCGTGTTTTGCAGTGAGAATGTGCGCTGAATTATAAATGTCTTCCGTGGCTTCTTTCCTGCAGGTACGCATCTGCAGTGGTTATGACAGAGTGATGAGGTGAGGCCTTAGGCAGGATCCAAGACCATCTCCTGATGTGACGAGGACAAGGCCGGCCCAAGGCCGTGTTTAAATTAGCGCCACAGGTTGATTGCTGTTTTTCTTATTACTTGCCCGTCTGAAGCAACAGGGTGCGAAGTGTCCCGTCAATCCTCAGAGTCGTTTACCTCAAAGCGTCGCTGTGGGAAACCCTCCCACCGAAACAGGAAGTCGTTTGGTTTGGTTCTCAACCAACGCAGAAAGTTCAGGGCTCAGCAATTTCCACGGACGTTTCACATCACACTTGAACTCCAGTGGCCGTGTTTGAACCGCACAGTCACATTGCTCCACCTAATGGTTGATTGTGCTAACAACATATCAGGAGAACTGACTTTCTAATGCAGCGTCTTTATGAAGTGCTTAGTGATATTTACATTTAGTCATTTAGCAGACGCTCTTATCCAGAGCGACTTACAGTGAGTACAGGGACATTCCTCCCCGAGGCAAGGAGGGTGAAGTGGCGGGTAATCGAACCAACAACCTTCTGATTAATAGCCCGACTCCCTAACCGCTCAGCCATCTGACCCCTGCGATGACGTTGTGATCCCTGTGGCTGTCGCTGATGGGATTTAGGAGTTAAGATGACTGCATGACTGGACGGCGTCTGTCCAAGAGGCTATGGGGCACTAGAGAGTAAACAGTTTAAAGACAGAATTCTCTTTCAGTTCATGAGTGCAGAACATTTCGTGTAAATGTATCTGTGACCACACAATGGAACATAACAGCAGACTGGATGCCAGTTTTCATTGGTTAAAGCTAGGAGCCTATTTTTGGGAACCCTTGGGTTCATGTGTATGCATGTGTGTGTCGTGTGTGTGTCTGTCCTGATGTAACCCGGTTTTTCAGGGCTCTTGGCAGAATGTACTGTACAACATCGCACTGCTTACACTATTCATTTAGTCATTTTTAGCAGAAAGAGCGATTCAGTCAACCTCTGCGAAGATGGATTCCAAACCACGAAGCTACCACCTCATTGACAAAATAGGGTGTCTAATCTCTGTTTGAGGCAATAATTAATATGGGTGAATGTTCCGGTTAATTCCAGAGAGAAATGAGTAGGGAATGCCAGAGACAATCACACAAAGTCGACAGGGGAAGCCAGAGGTAGGATGAACACGATGTGTATATTTTGTGTGTGTTTTGGTGCATGAATGCAGTGTAATCAGCATAACCCCCTTCTGATAGGCAGTATTCTCCACTGGAGAATTCTCCCCTCAACCCCCGAGGCTCATTGGCGGTCGGATAATGTGGCTTCCCGCTTGTTTGTTTATCGTCGCAAATTCATTGTTAACTTTGTTCCTCGCGTTTGGCACTGCAATGGGGAAAGAGTTGGTTGAGATTGAGTTCTAACAAACCATTATCGGGACCGGTTGTGCCTCCATTTGAGGGTTGTCAAGTTAAAGGCAGATAAGACTTGTAGATCCTCACGTGGGAATCGTGTTGGTGTTTCGGTAGCGGAGATACAGGCGAAAGATGAGGTACCACAGTAACGAATAAGACGGGATGATGTAATCAGACTGAGGCTCTCTCTTTCTCTCTTTCTCTCTCTCTCTCTCTCTCTCTCTCTCTCTCTCTCTCTCTCTCTCTCTCTCTCTCTCTCTCTCTCTATCTCTCTATCTCTCTCTATCTCTCTCTCTTTGTCTCTCTCTCTCTCTCTCTATCTCTCTTTGTCTCTGTCTCTCTCTCTCTCTCTCTATCTTTGTCTCTGTCTCTCTCTCTCTCTTATCCTATCTATCTCCTTTTTTTCTCTTCCCATTTATCACTCTGTCCCCAAACCACACACGCGCTCACGTTTACGAGTGCGTCACCTCCGCTGTGCAGGTGGCAGGTTTACCGCCCAAATCGACTGGCTGGCATTGGACTGGAGGCCAGCGTTCACACCTACCAACCCCGTCGGTGGGTGGAGGTCATTACAGAAAAGCGCCCGAATGAACCCCGCCGCAATTGTTTTTTTTTATTTTTTATTTTCACCTCTATGCCCACATCCCAGAATAGGTTGACTCTTTCTGTCGCCCTCGCGGTGTTGCGTTCAGCTCCACTTATGTTCCTCGTAAGTGTGTTCTCTAAGAGTGTTCCATGAAACCAAACGTATACTTAACATGTTCTCAATCGCGGTGTCCACCGACATACTCTTTGTCACCGAGTTTCGCGGCATGTTTTGCGCGTGTTATGCTTCAGATTTCCTACAGCGTTTGTGACACAGATACAACACGACACATACTACAAAATGATGCTGTGCTGTAGTGCTTGTTTCGAGTGGAGAGAGAGAGAGAGAGAGAGAGAGCGAGCGAGAGAGAGAGAGAGAGAGAGAGAGAGCGAGCGTGAGAGAGAGAGAATGAGAGAGAGAGAGAATGAGAGAGAGAGAGCGAGAGCAAGCGAGCGAGCGAGGAATCACATAGGAGAGATGCAGTGGATATGGCAGCATATCATGGCTCAGATGGGGGTGGGTGAGGGGAGAAAAAGAAACACAGAGAGAGAGAGAGAGAGAGAGAGAGAGAGAGAGAGAGGAGAAGGAGGAGGAGGAGGGGGGGAGGAGTGGACAAAGGGGGTGTGCCGGGAGTGAAGTCTCTCCCGGGCTGTGCGCTGTCTCTCCCTCCTCTCTCTCTCCTCTTCCTCTTCCCCTCTGCCTCGGAGCTGGCGCTAGCATCCCCCGGTGCTCATCCCAGAAGGAATGTCTCCCATCGTCAAGAACCAGGAGTGCACCCCCATGCTGTGCCACTGCAAGGTGGCGTGCACCAACAGCACCCTGTCCCTCATGTTCGGATGCAAGGTAGGACGATTGCTTCTCTTCTTCCGAGCGTACGGGGGGCCGTTTGGGGTTGTTCCGCTCCGTCCCGCGGGTAACGTGTTGGGGCTTCTCAACTGGGCTGTGCTCCGGTGGGAACCGGCCGTCGTCAGGACTGTCTGTGCTTTAGCCGTGTTTTCTCCGGGGTGGCTATTTCGATATCCGCGACCGTCCCGTTCGCGTGACAGGAACGCGCGCTAATACGATCGGGCGCTAATGCGGCGTGGGACCCCGAGACGCGTCCGAGGGGCAGATCTCCGGCGCGTGCCGAGCGAGCGCGCACGGTCCCCGGCATCCTCTCGCTGTCGCTCCTCGTTACTCTTAGCGTGGAAAAGGTCAACGTTACAACTGCACGGCGATGCACAAAAGCGCCCCCCCCCCTTCCCCCCTCCCCCCCCCCGGGTCACGTGTTGCTCCGTGCTCTCGTCTCTCGCCCTGGCTTCCTCTGCCCCCCCCCCCCCCCTCCCTTCGCTCCAAGCGCGTCCGCTTGGTAGCGAGCGTCTTTGCTCGTGTGGGGGGATTCGGGATCCCGTGGAAAGTGAGTCCCGGCCACGGAGTAGCTCATCCGGAACGTTCCTCCCTCCAGCACCTCCCCCCCCCCCTCCCTCCAGCACCTCGCCCCTTTCCCCCTCCCTCTCTCCAGCACCTCCCTCCTTTCCCCCCCCTCCCTCCCTCCCTCCCTCCACACCACCCCCCCCCCCCTCTCCACTGTAGTTCCTCTGGTGTTTGTAGAAGGAAAAGCGAACGGACAGAAGGCAACGCCGTCGAGAAGCAACCTCTGTCCCGGCTGCTCGTCGGCACCTAAACACGGCGCCCTTTGACCCCGTCGGGGCGGTGAGCGTTCGCGGGCACGAAAACGAACACCCCTTTACCTCCTCGTTTGGAGCCCCTAGGTTTCTCACGGAGGCTTCCACCAATCCGCTGCCTTCCACTGTCGAGCATATTATCCAGAAGGCGCCTTGCTTCTTCATTTAAAGTCAGCCAGCTCCGCACCCTTAATTAACCCCCCCCGACTTTGAATTATTTAAGAGGTGCAGGTCCAGACTTCCACATTGTGCCTACTGGTTGTATTGTTCGCATGGATTCCAGTAATGCTATTATGGTGTTTCAGGGACTGACGAGACAGTATATTCAGCACCCTCTAATACAGAACAGAAGACAGACTTTTACTGTCTGCCTCACTTGCACTCTTTGGTGCAGTTCATCTCCCTCGAGGACTGCTTTGAGACTATAGACCGGGGAATGTTAATTTTCACCGCTTTAATCGCTGGGTGGATTTGAAGTGATGGCATGTGGATCTCCAAAATAAGAGGATTTCCATGTTATTATTTAAAGTGGTTTATCTCCGGCGTGGGCTGCCGTTGTCGATTTGAATGATTGATATTGCAGTTAGGACCACGTGTGCCTTTAACCTGACAAACCCTCTTTTTATTGATTGAATTGTTGGAATGCTTGTCGTGAGCGAGACAATATGGCAATGTTATGTTTCCTGTCCATATCACTTCAAAAGTGATATTTCAACGTATTAAACAACATTTTCGTGCAAAGTGTCCATGAAGCAAAAGGGTACATGAACTGAAATTTAAACTACATCTAATTCTGGTGTATAGTTACCCTGCAGAAAAGGCACAAATGGGTCACATATGTTCTTGGAATTTGCTTGATAGATTACATTGTCACATGCGGGTCAAACATCCTTCAACGTAGCACGTTATCTAATCAGCTATAGTAGGGAAGCGGAAGAATCCTATTTTATCATCCTTTTATAATCCACTGGGCTCAATCTGTAATCTCCCTGGAGATGTTTCATTTTCATTTTTGCACAGGTGTTTTACTCTCTAACTTGAATTGTAAGGTCAAGGTGTGCTAATATCAAAGATACTCAATATCGGAAAATACACTGGCTACACATTCCAGTCGAAGTTCATATTTTTGCTGTAATGCAGTGCCTAAAGCAAGGGAAGCTTTTGCATCTAAAATAGGTCTTCGGTTTGATTTTTAGGGTCCTTATCAGATAACTTAATACTATTAAACAGTGTATTCATGACAAATGAGGGACAGAAAAATGTGTGAGAAAAGATAATGTATTTACTGTATTTTTGTCTCTCAATGCCCGGTGTGCGTTCAATCGCTTTTGAATACATTTTTTAACAGTTGGTCCTATGAAACAGCAAAAGTGCCGGGCAGAAGACACTGTTCGGCCAGGGCAGAACGGAGAATGAGAGGACAGCGTAAATATAAAAAAGGCCGTGCGACGGTGGAAGGGAAAGGGCAGGTGCTTCTCCCTTCCTCCCCCCGGGCTCAGCAGTCCGTCCCCCTCCCCCTCGTCTTGGGAGAGCAGGAATCAAGGCCAACGGAGCGGCGATTAGCAGGGCGAGGGGGTTGGGGAGGGGGGAGGGGGGGCGGTAAAGCTACAGGGGAAAGAAAGGGGGGGTCAGTGCACACGGGCCACGGGGAGATTCCACACATCCCTGCGCAGAGCTCTGGAGGCGCCCGCGGTCGTGCCACCCCGCATCCTCGTCTCCCTCTCTGCTCCCTCAGCCGAGCGGCTGAGAGCCGGCCCGGGCGGGCTGGGTTAGGGGGGGGGGGGCGGGGAAACGCTCCGGTCCCGTCGTGTGGCGGGAACGAGGCTCGCCGCTCGACCTCTCGGCGAGAGCCCCCGAGAGGACACCTCGCTCGACCGCGAAACCCGGCCGGCGTTGACCCTGTCGATACCCGGAAGTGTCGGGCGCTTTTCTTCGACTTCTGCCACAGCGCTGTAGCCGACACACTTGTACACACTTTCCGACATCGGGCGCTTGGTGAAAGATATCTTTCGACCTCGAGTGAAATGTGGGATTTAACCTCCAAAAGGTATAGAGGTTTTACAGATTTTGGCTCTGGATCAAGGAGAACATGGGGAACTGCTGAACTGCACATATGCATACGCACACCTTCTCAGTGAGTTGGGTTTGGGGGACGAGGCCGACGGGTCGTTTGGAACCGATACGAAACCCCTCACACGATGACTATCAAGGAATAGTGACTCGACCCGGCTTTCTGGGTCAATGTTCTCCAGTTCTACTGCTCTGAGGGAAACCCAGTCAGTGATTTTCTTCGAAAAGGGGACTTCCCCTCGACGTCACGTCCTCAAAACCCTGATAATAACACACATGGAGATTGTGCCCCTCGGCTGTGATTAAAGAAACCTGCCAAACACAAAGACCGCTGCGAAACTTTGTTACGTTTCCTTTCCAAGAACTAGCATTAGCTGAGTCCATGGCCATTAGCGAGTCAGGAGTGGTTGCTATTTAACGAACCGAGCTTCATGAATCAAAGAAAACGGCCTAATCTTTTTACATGTGGTGGGGTCCCGTGGGTCCATTGTGTCTCAAGAACAAGTTTGAAGTCAAAGCGCCGCATGTATAAATAGACTTCTAGTGCATACCCTCATTAAGCGCTCGGCGTTGCGCTCACGTTTTTTTTTTGGCGCGGAGCAGTGAAGACATGTTTTTTTCCCCCGCTCACACTTCTCTACCCGGCTGTCTGAGAACCCTTCACCCCCCCCTCCGCTGTAGTCACTCGTGGTTAAAGAAGAAGTCAGTGGGCTTTGGGTTTAGCCACACAACGTTCATATGGGCCTCGTGTGTCATCCTTGAGTGGATGGTGGGAAACGAGTACAGTCCAAACCGACCCGGGGGAGGGAGGGGGCTGGGGTCACTTAACACTAGGGTCAGGGTCGGTCTGGAAACGAGTGTGAGCATTGTGCCTTGGCACTAGAATCCAGTTTTTATTTTATTTTTTACGGAGCACCAGGAGCACTCTAAGCAGATTGTGGTCCAGTTAAAGAGAGTTAAACTCACGGCCTTGCCCCTGCTGGTATGCCGCTGTACGCCAGACAGGAGCTATTGTGACAGACACACCTGTCCCCCCTCCCCCCACGGCAGCCTGGTCTAGAACGTTCTCCTCCACAGAAGAGGCCATGCTGGCTCAGAGTGAGCGGGGGCAGCGCTTCTGGCCTCTCACATGTGCCCCTCTCCTGGGAGACACGAAGCCAACGTGTTTTGTTTCAGTCTGTGTGTGTGTGTGTGTGTGTGTGCGCGCGCCTGACTTCCAGTGTCACCTCAAATTAGAGAGTCTCTGTTCCCCGCCGTCACCTCCCTAGCCCGGCGCTTTGTGGCTCCGGCGTCTCGCCGAACGACGGCCCCAAAGAGGTGTCGTTCAACTGCTACTGTGGTGAAACAGTTTGAAAATGCTCTGGTCGTCGGGGGGTTGTCATGTGAGTGTGTGCGTGAGGGATACTTTAACGGGGGGGGATACAAACGTGACCCCCCATGTCAGCCCTCGAACACGCCCGTCTCACGCCGGCTCCGACTCCACGTCGATCATTCGGATTCCCCTCCTGCCTGGGATGCAGCGCTCGTAGATCAAGAGGGAACTGTGTCACGCTGGCGGACGTGTCGTGGCCGTGACGGCCTGTTGTGCCTGTCTCTCCCGCTGAGGCAGCTGTCAGCGAGCTGACGTCTGCGTCACAGAGCAGAATGAGTCAGGAGGGCCCGGTCGTGAGCACCTTAAATCAGATGGCTGAGCAGTGAGGGAGTCGGGCTGGTCGTCGGAAGGTTTCCGGTTCGATTCCCGTCCGAGCCAAATGACGTTGCGTCCTTGGGCAAGACACTTCATCTTACTTGCCTCGGGGGGGAATGTCCCTGTACTTACTGTAAGTCGCTCTGGATAAGAGCGTCTGCTAAATGACTAAATGTAATGTAAATGTAAATCATGTGGGATCGAAGGAGAGCTTCCTCAGACCTCATGGAGGCGTCTGTATGAAAGAAAAGCCAAATTTGAGTATGCCGTGAAACATTGGGCTCCAATTGGGGTTCACGGTCAACATTTCGTACGTTTTGGTTGAAATGCTCCCCCTAAACTGCTGGGGCGTATGGTCGATAGACGGTGCCTTTTCATTCTCTGTCTTCCGCTCATTATTTTGAGACCCGAGGGCAGAGAGTGGATGCTTTGGGGTGAGTCATACTTGAGCATGGCATTTTTTTTTGCTGTCGTCAAGCTATTTGTAAGCCTTCAGTGTGGCTATTTTGTCGAACCATCGTTTAACCAGAAAGTTGTATTGACCCATACTTGATATACAAATGAACTGTGCATTCAGACAATCTGTAAACCATTGAGAGGACACCTTTCTAATGCAGTTATACAGAGAAAGTTGTCGTTTTTTGGGGAATATGCAATTAAAATTTGCCACTTTTACCGGCATTTATTATATTTTAAAGCTTCGTGTGGAGCAAGATTATACAGATGGAAGACACAACAATGCCACACTCTCCTCTCTCGTTACATGCTTGGATACTTATTTCCAATTACATGATAAAAGCTAGAAAATGCACTGGTTCAGTGAATCTTTTCCAATGGAATATCAAATATATCAACTGTCGTCTTCTTGCAGAGACAGCGGGTCAGCCCCGTTCACAATTAAAAGAAGACCCCTTTATTTCCCCCATTCGATCACTTGTCAAAATGACTTTCACTCTCTCTCTCACTCACTCTCTCTCTTTTCTCTCTCTAAACCCGTGGGACCGACAGAAGAAATGAGAGAGAGAGAGAGAGCGCTGACTGAGCCAGCGGAGATAACAATACAGGCCTGCGGAGGAGAAGGCAGCATGGCACTGCTTCCAATGTCCAATCAGAAGGCGTCATTATCAGTGCCGTGTGGGGGTAATCAGGCAGCTAAGGCCATCAGCTGTTTCCATGGCGTGGGAACATGTGGGGGGAGAGAGTGGTTTGAGAAGACGTCTTCAATCGGAGCACTTTGACTGCTGAGGGGAATAAAAACCCTCCAATGATTCTCTGGAAAATGGGAGAGGAACCACTTGGTTCCTGGAGATCAACTCGAAAATTGTGTTGGAAAACAGTACCTCGTAAATATGGCGGGAAAAATACACATGTCAAATTATTGTTTTGGGAAAAAAACTGTTTACGTTAGTGTAAGGTTAACTACTATGTGAGTTATCGAGAATTCCTTTCTTGCAGTTGAGATGCCTCTGTGTTTAGCTGCGTCAAAGGTCAAACAGGGACATATTCTGTAGAAGCTGTAATGTTGCTTGACACTATATTGCTCTATCAATACTTTTGTGTGCAGTTGTTTGAGCGGACTCGGAAATGCGATTGCGATCAATCTCCCAACTTTTATGTTATTTATTTGCTGTGTGTGCTCACGTTCGCATTCCTGCAGTTTTTTTTACTCGTCCAGATTTATGTTGTTTGTGATGAGTGTCTTCCCTGGTGGTTTGTGTGTGAGTTCTTATTTGCATGGTGACAAGTGTTGAATAAAAAAAACTAACCAAAACTGCTTTTTTGTTTTGGTGGTTAATTAGGACTTGAGCAAAGCAAGAAGAGTTTGAACAATCTTATTACCGCCACGAGCCTACTCTGCCAATGAACTAACAAGGCTTTTCCAAAACATCTGTGATAGCGCTGGAGCTATGTTAGTCTGCAGTACTTCCCACAAGACACTGCTTTAAATTCAAATCCCCCTTGCCACACCTTTAAAATTGAATATAGTGAGCACCAAATGTCCTTGATGAGAAATGTTTTCATTTGAGTTCCGTGTTCCAGCCTTCTGTTTGACACAATGCAATGACAGTTATCTCGACAAGTGGACTAAGAAGGTTTTTTTAGGAAGATATTTTCATCCATATTGATGAACCATTCCAGATAATCCATCAAAGAGCACCAGAAGCCCTGTTTTCACATGAAAAATGATCATTACGAGCGATCCTATTTTTATCAGACGTCATCTTTTTTAGGTAACACTTTAATTAAGTAGGCCTAAGTACTCCGTAACAGGCAATGGGACAATATATGCAGTATTTAACATGCAATTATATTCTCCGACAGCGTATGGCACACTGCAATTAAATATGTGCCTTCAAGAGCACGACGGGAAGGTTCATTAAACCAGGAGACTAGAAGTGTTGCCTTTTGAGGAACGGATTCGTATGCATCGACACTGCTCTGCTTCTCCTGTTGTCACACCCCGGCAACAGTCTCCCGGGCTGAACGCTAAGTCAGAGTCAGGAGAGGGGACCAGACGTCAACAGCACGTTTCAGACACAAACACGCCTCAGACACGCCCACCCGGCTAATGAGACATTTACATTTAGTCCTTTGGCAGACGCTCTTATCCAGAGCGACTTACAGTAAGTACAGGGACATCCCCCCCGAGGCAAGTAGGGTGAAGTTCCTTGCCCAGGGACACAACGTCATTTGGCACGGCGGGGAATCAATCCGGCAACCTTCTGATTACTAGCCCGATTCCCTCACCGCCCAGCCATCTGGCTCCCAGACGCCCGCGCGGAGCCACTTGTAGGACCCCTTAAAACGAGGGAGCATGGCGTGCCGAGTCCCCCCCAAAAAAGGGATGGGATTCCTCTATGATTCATCGGATCTCATTAACGCCACCAATCTGCTTGTCAGCCTCATAGTCATTGTACGGTATCACGTCAAATGGAAAGTGCCGGAAAACGGAACTCAGCTCACAAACAATCTGATGGCTCTCCAAAGACTTGTGGTGTGTGGTGGTCCGTGTGTGTGCGTGTGTATATCACTGTTTATCGTCTGTAAGCTCTTCCCTCGATGAAGAACTTCTGCTTCCTACGCTTTTTCCTGAACCCTGCTCTTGGTCTCCCCCCGATGGTCACGGCCGGCATTGCTCTCTCTCTCTCTCTCTCTCTCTCTCTCTCTCTATCTCTCTCTCGTTCTACAGAACAGGCCGCCAGCGGTGCAGGGGTCCCCTCCCAGCGGCCCGCCGCCGCAATGTATGAACCCCGCCTTGATGAACGCTCCCTGGGTGAGAGAGAGGGGCGACCGTCACCTTAACCCCCACCCCCCCGCCCCCTCAGCTCCTCCATTCACACGCCACTCATTCTCACCTCACGCCATCGCCCCAGCGAATCCTGCTTTTCCCCCCCCCCCCGCTCTTTCTCCCCCCCGCCCGCTGCTCCCTTTCCTACCCAGAGGGTTAGGGTTAGGTTCTCCGCATCTCACCTGGAGGATCTGCTGCTTCTAAAGTGGAGATGGAACCCCCCCCCCCCCCCTGCTTTTCTCTGGTTCACCTGCTTCCGCACACCGTCGTCGGGAGGGGTCGGGGGTCGGGTGGGGGGGGAGGCGCTTGTCGCCGGGTGTGGGACGCCGCGTTCGTGCCGACATTCACTGGCTTCCAGACCCCCATTCTCATGTCTCACCGCCATTTCAGCTCTCGCTTCGTCGTTGGGGGGGGGGGGGGGGTTTGCACGGCGCCGGCTGGCAGCTGCAGTGGCGCAGTCTGCAGTTGTCGGTGTTTACGGTTCCAGTCTGATGTCAGGACAGATTGAGTCAATTGGATTAGCATCGAACGATGCGTACTATCTACTGTACGTGTCTCGAACACCAAACCGAAAATGAGCACTGTTTTGTTTGATCGTTAACGGTTCAAAATGAGAACGCAGTGTACCTGAACGGCGGAAAATGTGCGGAGGGGCGTTTTGATGAATACGTTATACTAATTTGGGCTTTTTTGGGTGCTCTCTGTTTTTTTCTCCTTTCCTTGTCTCGTCCCTCCCCTCTCTCTCTCTCTCTCTCTCTTCTTCTCTCTCTCTCATCCTTCCACCCCGCACCCTCGCCCCCCCCCCCCCCCTACAGCAGTACCGTTACCAGGACGAAGACTCCCCTCCCCAGGACCACGGCTTCCCGCGCCTGACCAACGAGGTACGCGCCCCCGAGCTGGTGCACGTGTCGGAGAAGAACCTGTCGGAGATCGAGAACGTGCACGGCTACGTCTCCCACTCCCACATCTCCCCTCTCAAGGTCAGCCCAAACCCCCCCCCCCCCCCACTCCCTCCCCCTCGTGCTCCTGTCTCTCCCCGCTGACCGCCCGGGTCAGACCCCTGCCGTCTCCACACCATGTGTGACTGACAACATGGTGTCTTCTCCTTTGTCTCTCTCTCTCTCTCTCTCTGTATCTCTCTCTCTCTCTGTATCTCTCTCTCTGTCTCTCTCTCTCTCTCTCTCTCCATCTCCCTTTACTCTCTCTCTCTGTCTTTGTCTCTCTCTCTCTCTCTCTCTTCTCTCCACTCTAGTTGTCTCTTATCTCTCTCCATCTCCCTTTACTCTCTCTCTCTGTCTCTGTCTCTGTCTCTCTCTCTCTTCTCTCCACTCTAGTTGTCTCTTATCTCTCTCCATCTCCCTTTACTCTCTCTCTCTCTCTCTCTCTCTCTCTCTCTCTCTCTCTCTCTCTCTCTCTCTATCTCCCTCATGTTCTCTTTCATTGTCTTGATTCATTGACAGCCATAGTGTTTCCTGCCTGGGAGTCTCCAACAAGCTTCTCTCTACTGATGTGTCAGTCGGACAAGGCCCTGGCTTGGCTCTGCCCCGACTGCACTTAAACAACTCTTAAAGTCTAGGCAGTCTAAACAGTGCATGTACAGTATGTCTGCAAGGGCATGCATTACAAGACCGTATTCTATTCCAGTTTCATTAGTGGCCGTATTCACTAAAGGTAGTATGTATAGGACTGCAGGTGAATGCGAGAAAGAGGTCTTGCTTATGTTACGTTGGACCCCTCCAATGCACTCCGATGTTGTTGTTGTAATAAACCTCAACAACAGAAGGTGGTGCTGAGGGATTGCTTTAACATCAGCATTCCTTTTCTTCCACCACGGCGACGACGCCGGAACATGATAAGCTGTTTCTTTTTTTTTTTTTTGCATTCACTGCAAACGCTTTTGTCGAGAATAGCCTGGCTTTTGATGTTAACGAGTCTGAAGGTTCCGGTGGGTTCTGTGAGACTTGCTTTTGAAGAGCTTCAGCCCTCTTCCTGTGTCAGTCAGATGTCCTTTATCCCCCTATAGTTCTACTATATCTGGAAACTTCCTATATGACTGGACCCATTACAATATTACAGCCACCCAATGGGACTGCCAGACTGTCAGTGCTTCCTAGCTTGTCGGGTTCAGCCAGTTTCTCCCTGTGGATCTCACTGAGGGTGACAACCAGAAGGTGGCACTCCAGTTCAACTGCCACACACGAGTGCTGCGATGACTCGATTCGAAACGTTCGAGACGTCCAAACAGGCCGAGCCTTTTACCTTTGACGAGAAAAAAAAACGTTCCGTTTTGTAATTTATTGGTCCATTGTTCGCAAGCTGAATGTCCCTGTTTTCATTTTGACACGGGGGCCACCTCCGGCCTCGCGCGCTCCTGTGAATTTGTTTCATTGTTCGTGAGGCGAATGTAGGTCGGTGGTATTTAATTTCTCTCGTCAGTGATGGCCGCTCAACCTTTTGAGGGAACCGATGAGATGTTGTTCTAACATCCTCAGGAGTGAGTCCACAGGCGCTGTGCTAGACTGGCCGACTGGGTTTTCAAAAGAGGGCTGGTGAGAAGGAAGACTTCCTTACAAATCGACAACTGGTGCAAAATATTGCCGCCACAAATGGTTTTCTACACCATAGAGGTAAATAGGCTTTTTTGGTGTTACATTTATTTATTTTTTATTGTCAATAGGCCTATGGTCCAATTTAATAGATAGGACTATCTTTATTCACTGTGCTGTTACCGCTGATAATATGACAACAGATTCCAACACAGTGAACTGACAGCATGACTATAGACCACAGACCAGCAAGCAACTGTCTCCAGACAGCATGACTAAACAACCACACAGTAACAGGTGTTGGCATTTAGACAGTAGTGTGTGCAGCCCAGGAGCTAATGAGACCGTTTCTGTTTGGTTTTGTTAACAGGCTTTGAGAGCTCTGAAATATTATAATTTAATGACGCACTAATGCACAACACTAATGCATTCTTTTGCAAGCTTTATAGACGGAACATTTGATGGTAAATATGTTTATAATGTATCGGTGTCCAAGTAGCAATCTTGTACAAAACACCACATGAAGTAGAACGAGACTAAATATGGCAATAAAGACTGCACGGCACTTTATATTATAGTTCATTCCTTTTACATTACATTACATTTATGCATTTAGTAGACGCTTTTATCCAAAGCGACTTCCAAGAGAGAGCTTTCCAAAAGAGCATAGGTCACTTTTTGGAATCTTTGCATTCGGAAACACAATTTGTCGGTTTTTACAAACTAGCTCGCCGTTTTTGAGATTTGACTTTTTCGTTGTTACTTCACTATGCTCAAGGCAGTGTTCGGTGGAAGCCCCAAATGGCCAAAGAACGCTTCTTAGAGGCTCTTCCTCATTTGCATGATGCAGCAAGTCCGACTTGCCCACTTCCTGTCCTCCTCATTCGACCTTGTTTTCCCCCTGCATCCTCCTGTTTCCCCTTCCCCATCTCTTCCACCACCGCACACACGGTCCGCGTGGGTTTACATCAGCCATGCTTCTGTATTATCTATGTAATAACCATCTATCTTTTCCCTCCCAAGTATGGCCAGTAATGCTGTCTTTTATTTCTAACCTGCAGCCTGCTCTGGTTACCCGTTTTGATCTTGCATACCCGGGTGTGACTGCGGCAAACTACTTGGCAAGTTTTTTTCCTTTTTTTATTCGGGGGGGGGGGAATTGTTTATTGTCTTTTTTTCCCCTCCGTTCTCCTGTGGGGTTCGAACCCGCTGATTTAGGGTGTGAGGTGTTCTGCGCTACAACGCGCGGGGTGTTGACGCACATCGAGAAAGTACACGCCGCAATCATGCTGTCATGTGACCCGCACGCAGGCACTCCCATGGTTTTTACCCTCCTCAGGAAACTCCATGTGTGTTTGTGAATCATTTGCTTTTTTTGGGGCAGACATCCGATTCTAGTAGAAAACCCGTCACGTTCTTCTACTGTAATGCAACACCGCGAGATGCCTCTATGTTTGGAAGGGTCAAAATACAGGACCCACCTATTGTCAATTCGATGATACTTTTCCATAGCATGTTTCGTCCAGTATTTTGACCGTTTTTTGCCTGCTATACTGTACACATTGCATGGTTCTGACCATCAGTTTTGTCATGAGGTATGGAACAGCGTGCTCGTGGATATCATCGAGCGTAACGTCAGGCTAATCTGTAGGTTCTCCAAAAACCCTGTCATTGCACGACCGCTCCCACTGCATGTTACCACTCTGTTGTACATGACCACAGTATGAAGTAAGAGCACGATGACTGGACACTTAAGGCCACCTGACAGATACTGTTATCTCGTCCTCTGTTGTCAGAACGAAACGTCCACGCCGCTTAGGCCGTGCGTTCGTCTCACTGAAAAGCCTTTGTAGTCCGGACGAGGAGCGAGGATGAAGGCATTTCAAATAGTCGCCTCCTCCACTTCTGGAGGATGCTCAAGGTCGATCCGGAGGGCCGTTCGCCCTCGGCACATCCCACTGCGGTAAACAGAGGCGGCAGGTGTTGGAGGGCGGCAGTGTTGCCGTCCGTGGCGTTAGCAGCCCTGGAGGAGGGGCCTGTCTTCCAGGAAGCTCCCGCCCTTCAGATAGGCTGCAGTGCGTGCGCGTGAGGAAGAGAGAGTTTGGGTTTTGGGTGCGCGTCGCTGGCCGTGTCACGCGCCCGCAGGTGGACGGCCGGCGACAGCCTCTTTATCGGGGACGTCGACAACATCCTCACCCGAGGCCAGCGGACCTCCGGAACCTTCCATCCACCTATCTTCTTCTAGCACTCTCCTAATCGCATCCCTCTCCTTTGCACGCCTCTGATTAAATAGCTATCGACTTTCTTCGGATGCAATTTCCAGGACGGACACTTCCCCGGTGGGGTCCTAGTGAAGTAAGTGTCAGTGCTTTGTGCTGGAAGTGAGAGCGAGGAGCAACTAAAGGGAAAAAGCAATTCTCTTCTAGTACACCCCAGTCATAGAATACAGACTGGTTAAGGACCATGAATCTAGACTGGGTTATTTTGTTTCCCTGCGCCTTGGGCATTTGAATGAAGAATATCTTTAATACAGGGAAGATCTTCTGGGGGTCGAGAGAGGATTCTGTGGCCACACCGCTAGAGAAGCAAACAGCTTTCGGCGGACACTGATTCCGAAAACCCCCCCAAAAAAGATTTGATCGATTCTCCCCACCACGCTATCGATCGGCGGTCTGTTTCCTCGGTCATATCTGCACTCGCCAAAATGCACGGATCTCGGAGCAGCAATTACCTCGGCGTCAATCAAACGTGGTGAACTTTGAGAGGGATTGTGTGCTGGTGTAATGAAGGCAAGGGCCCCAGTGGGGGGGGGGCTATTTGTCAGGGAAGTGGGTCAGATTAGAGGAGCACACATACCTGTACTGATCTCCCTGGGGGGATTTTGCATCTCCACTCCCCCGTTGTCATAATTACACCTCTGACTCGTTTTCCCCTGATGAGAGTCTTCTCCTCTGAGCTGCCAGTAAAGGGGTTCGGATGACTCTCATTCCGATAATGGCTCCACCATTAGAAAGGGGAGTCTGGATCGCTTTGTGACAGTCAAATCCATAGAGGGTGTAATGTGCCTGAAACTGTGAGCAAACACCACTGGGAGAGGTGCGTTGTGGGCAAAAGCAATTCCGAACCTTCTCAAGTGGCTAGGTTATGTGCTGTACTCTGAGGTGTAGAAGTCCAAAGTACAAATGATTGTGCACTTAGGCTACGATACACTGTGAGGTAATGGGTTACATTATCCCAGATTGTAAAAAATAAATGATGTCCACACCTTATTTCTAACCGGAAATCAATCCAGCTGTTTGTTTTGGTCGTTTATTTCCTGCCTTTTCGATCCATCTTGTGTGGTTCGAACTTACCTCATCCTTCTCAAATACGTGCTGTTGCACTGTCTTAAGTGGCACACGGCAACCATCTTGAGCCCTTACGCTCAGCACAAATGAGCATTTTAATTATTTATGTTTCCCCCTTTTGTCTGTACATCCGCATGAATAAAACCACAGTGCTCGGCGTTGATGTAAAGGATTAATGAAATTTGTCGGCTGAGTGATTCGTGAAACTGATTTCATTATCTCCTGCGAGTACTTTTGTAAATGTCTGGATGTCACAGGTATTGTGAGTGTAAATTGGCCGCATTCAGTGAACATCTTGGGAAAAATATGATTTTCTCATTTATTTGTCTCTCTGACGTCCATGCATGGTGTTATAAATACTTTCCACTGAGCTAACTATACTGAAGGTGACAAGAAGCCAATGATGGATACACAAAGTGTTGATGTGTGTTTTCTTCCTTGGAGATGTTAACAGGTAAGTTGTGAAAAAATAAATACAAATCTTTCTCACTTACTGTATAGGTTGGTGTGACTTTGGAAGGGATGGCAATTTGTGTATTTCGTTCGAAACACCAAAGCAGTCAGGCAACTCGCATGTGGTTCAGCACCATGACCCGCATTATTTTGTCGAAAATATTACTCGGTTGCAAAGAAATCCTTAGACGGTTTACCAGCTCTCACACATTCCACTAGAAAACTATGAGGAACTGGAAGAGTGAAGGAGTTATTTAACAGTTTGAGTAGGTTGTTGCTTCATTGTGTGTCGATGCAACAGTGACAGCTTACAAAAGAATCGGCCACACCACATATCTAGTCTCTCCAAACACCAGATGCTCACCAATGTCACCTGTAGACAGAAGAGATGCTGAAGGAATATTCAACCAGTCCGTTTTATGTTTTTGTTGTTAATTTTGTGTGTGGTTTGCATTCATTGCGTTGAGAAACATAGCTGAGAAACCGGTATTATCGCCAGCTCATACGCCGGCTGTTATGTTTCAGTCCTTGAAAAGAGATGCTTGAGTTCCCCCAGACCCAGTGACTTTGTTAACAAGCGTTCTGTTTACGTTTCCCAGCTAAACGTTCTGGCATTCTGTCGGACTCAGGAACCTACTTTGCTCCTGCTGTGTGTGTGTGTACAGTTCAGTCCTACGAGCCAAACTACATGTAGCTTGCTGCAAAGTACACGCAGAATTGTTTTATTTATTTATTTGAGGGGTTATATTCTCGGGACAGGTCCATATGCTGTCCTTTCTGTCAAAATATTTTGGAAATTGTTTCTGCCAAGGGGAAATCAGTTGACTCTAACATGTGCTAACATGTTGTTTTGTGAGAGATGAAGTTCGACAGGGTAAGCTCTCTAACCCTTCACCAGCATACGCTGACTTGTGCTGTACATTAAGCTTTTTTTTTGTTCCTGCGAAGATCCAACACCCGGAACCTTCCACTCACCTCGTTCTTTCTCCCGTGGGCCTGAACATGTGACCCTGCCCAGCACACGGTCGAGGATCCAATGCGAGCCTATCTGTATTCAACAGCTCGCACGGGGGAAACAACACCCAGCCACCGATCGTTGTATTTCGGTTGTGTTGTGGCTAGACTACAGCGTTCAGCAAGTCCGTGTCATTGGTCGGGTCGCTATTTTCACCTCAATCAATACATTGGCTGTACTGGAAGCAGGATGGGGGGGCATGGTTCAGTAGAGCTCCGTGGGTGGTGTGTGGCTCTGCGATTGATTATGGATCAAGAGCTCCTGGTTCCAATTTGCCCAATGGACGTCCTTTCGTACAGAAGTGTCCGCTTAATGAGACTTTACATTGTGCTGACTTAGCTTGTGTGCTCATTTTTTTGTGTGGATGAGCGAGTCGCTAGTTTGTAGGCAGCGGTGCACGAGCAGCTGTGCGTGTGGTATCTGATGTTAGGCTCTGTATGCGCACGGCACGTTCCATCTCGGGAACATGGGGAGAGGTATGAACTGAACCGCTTTAGGGTTGTGGTGGGTATTTAATATGCAAGATCTGCCTGCAGCTTCGCGCATGAACATGCGTTTGGCCCGTCCTGAGCCTTCGAAGGTGTCAAGTGTGCGTCTGAAGGGCCATGCTCAGGAGCTCGCAAAAACCCGTGCGCGGAAAACGCCGGCAGCTGGAGAGGTCACCACGGGGGGGAATGCAAATGAAGGGGATCTCGCGGCGAAGGCCAAGGTCGGACCGGAAGCCGTGCGCGCTTCACACAGAAGCCTCCTGGCCCCCCCCCCCCCCCCCCCCGCGCGAGGCGGCCTGCCTTCCAGGGAGCGGCCTTTATGCCCCTCCGCGCCCTCCCCGAAGCCAAGTGAACCCGGGGACAGCCCGGCCAATCCTCCAGATGGAGGACCCGAAACCTTGCAGGGTGGGCTTGTCGTTCTCTTCAAGCTCCCGCTCAGTCCGTTGTCGCTTAACGGGTCGACCTTGGCAAGTCCCCTCTTGACATGCGAATCATCCCCTCTTGGTGTACGAATAACCAAGTAGCTAACGTCCGACATTGCCTCCTTTGGCGATGAATGATCAGTTATCTATTTTATTATGATCTATTATCTATTTTGGAGGGATGTAGTGATTCTAATTACAGTGGGCGTCTAATGACATGGTTAGACAGTGAATCATTATTTCACCGTTAGCATAACAGTAACAGTAAATGAACGACATTGGATGGCACTCGGGCTGCATTCACTGGCCTGATTTGTAGACACAGTGTGGCTTGGTTGGCTTGTTATGCTTGAATAGACAATTACTATTGTATATGTGCATGTCCTGCACTGGACACATTGGATTATAATTCTGTGTCGGTGCATGGCTTTAGATCCACGCTTGACCTTTGCCAAACAGATATCGGAAGTATCTGTAAGGAAACCATGAATGACCATTTGAATGGCCAGAATGTTCCGACAACCTCTTGCTTTACAGTGTACTAAGAAGGAATGACACCGTTCCAAAAGGCTGTTCAATTTTTGCTGTTTCTCACTTTAATCTGATTCATTTACTGTGCCCGAATACAGAAAAAGCAGATCTTCTCACATGCAGATGCCCTCCAATAAGGAGGAGACTTCAAAGGGGAGCAAATGGGACGCGTGATTGGCCAACAACAAACCGCTCGACACAACTCGCCGTGCTGTTCCCCGAATGCCCGCCGTTCACCGGGAAACCGAGTTTTGGCGACAGTTTCTCTTCGACGGTGACTGATGGCTGTGTATCAGTGACAAAGCATCCTCACTGTAGCCTCGTTGGACTGAATTGTGACTCATCTGTTTTGACCTCAAAGGAACAGGAAGCTATGCCTAAACGCACTGTTCTCACTTCCTAAAGTGACGGCAGGATTAAGGACTAGGGCTGTCCCGAAAGGCCACGTGCTGTGTTATATTATTGTGGGCTAAGTTGCCAATGCCTGAAAGGCCATTAAATACATTACTAAAGTATACAGTAGTGGTGGCTCAGATGGCTGAGCGGTTAGGGAGTCGGGCTTTTAATCAAAAGGTTGTTGGTTCGATTCGTGCCAAATGACGTTGTGTCCTTGGGCAAGACACTTCACCCTACTTGCCTCGGGGGTGAATGTCCCTGTATCTACTGTAAGTTACTCTGGATAAGAGCGTCTGCTAAAGGACTACATGTAAATATAATGTAAATGTACAGTACTCTATGGCCTCTGTCGGTCATCGAGAAAAATGCCAAACGGTGTTGCATTGGCAACACGGTGAGACGTGGGCTCATGGTCATCATGGAAGCACAATCCACGCGTCAACGCTCCCATAACATCTTTTTTTACTAGCAAGAGGAGATGGGTCTCTCCCATGGCGACCCTGCTAAAATGATTGCCGCCAGCGGACGCTACCCGGTTAGCGACCGGGGGGACACTTCTCTCGATTGGAAAAGCCTGAAAAGGCGGCATAACTCCCGTTCAGTGTCACTAATCAGGCCCCCCCCCCCCCGGAATAGCGCGCGCAGCATCGAAAGGAGACTCGGGGGGGAAATCAAATGGATAGGCCGGACAAGGTTTCAAATGTCACCACTAGGGGACACCCCGGCGCGAGTGGTTGCCTGCGTACGTGCGCGCGTCGTGGAGGGAGAGCACGCCGCCTGGCTGGAAGGCATCATTGATTTAGTAGCAGCCAGAGGGTGGCTTGGGGACATCACTTGGCTAGGTGGTAGAGAACCTTCCCCCTGGGCGAGAGAGAGACAGACGCTCATCACAGAAAGAGATAGCTGTGTAAACTAGGATGGAGGGGGGGGGGAGGATGGAACAGCCATTTTATGGTGCACATAGATATGTAAAGGTAGACTCAGCTGGCAGTGTGGCATGAAGCGGAGTCTGAGTCCGGAAAACATTTCCATAGCGGGTTTACGTGCGAAGAGGTGGGCTCGAGTCTGTTTGTGTGTGTGTCTGTCTCTCTCTCTCTCTTCCTCCCTGTCTCTTTCCCTCGCCCTTTCCTCCCTCTCCCCCTCCCTCCTCTCTTGGGGGAGGGAGGGGAAGGGGGGGGGGAGACCTGCCTCTGTTTTTGCCGAGATGCGGAGGGTGACGTTGTGTCCTCAAGTCTGTCTCCGCTCTCTCGCAGTGCCCTTCTGTTGCGCTCCTTTTCTCTCTCTTTCTCTCTCTCTCTCTCTCTCTCTCTCTCTCTCTCTCTCTCTCTCTCTCTCTCTCTCTCTCTCTCACTCTCTCACTCTCTCTGGCTCTTTCTTGCTATCTCTCTCTCTTGCCCTCGCGCTCGCTCTCTCGCTCTCTCTCTCTCTCTCTCTCACATTTCTTCTCATCTCTCGCTCCCTTCTCGTCTTAGTCTCCCTCTCTTTCACTCTCTCTCTCTCTTTCACCCTCTCTGTCTTTCTCTCTCTCTTTCCATTTCACTCTCTCCCTTGCTCTCGCCGGTTCGCCTGTGGAATATACCAACAAGCAACAGCCGGATACATGTATCACTAAAGCCTTTTAGGCTTTTCCATCAAGTGCTTCACTTCTTTGCTCCCGGTATGTTTGCTTCGATTTGGTATGCCAAGAAGCTAGGAAGAAGGCTCGTACAGAATGCACGGAAAGCCAAAATGGAAAAAGTCAAGGTACCGTATGCGATTTTGTCCCCTTTTTTTTGTTCTTCCTCCCCCCCCCCCCCCCATGACAGCAGGTGTGTCTGTTCGACTTGCCTCCACGCATAGGAAAGACGCGCTTCTCGTCGACGTCCTGCGCGCCGCGCTCCACAGCTGTCGTTCGATGCCCGGCCGACTCGATTCGGATCCCCACTTCAGCTGAAACGGGCCGGCACGAGGTGGGAGCGAAGTGTCGCTGCCGCAGGACATGTCCGCTCCCCCCTCCCCCCCCCTGTCGACGTTCCCAGGACAGAGAGGCGGGGGAGAGAGAGAAGAGGACAACCCCCGAAAGAAAGAAAAAAGAGTCGATCCTTTGGACGCTTTGACCGCCGTCGGAGGCTCTTGAGGCACGTCTGATCTCTCTCTCGTTGCTCTGGATCCTCTTGTTAGTGACGTCTCTCCTTCACATATCTGAAGTCCCCATCCGCACGTTTGACACCGTGCCCGTGCGAGCAGATAGCCAGCCCCAGACGGAGCCTCCAATGAATTAATCCAGATTAATCCTCAGGCCCGTGTTGAGGTCTCGACTTTCTCGTTTAAATGGATAACCTGTTTGCTTACATCTAAAGTATGAATATAAGCCTTTTTTGGGGGGGGGGGGGCGACTCAGAACCACAGCAGTCATTTCTGTTAATATGTCTATGCTCTTTGATTTTTTACTTCTCTTCTCACCACGTGTTAAAGCCAATAGAGAGTGCAATTTGTGTTTAATTGATGTTAGCTAAGATGATCTAAGTGTTACGATACCCGGAAAGTAGACAGAGTGATATTTGAGTCATTTTTGCTCTCTCCCAAACTGCCAACAAGAAATTGTGTTTACACTGTTACAGACGAGAGAGTCTGGAACAGGAGATCTATTATCACAACAATTAACAAATGTTTTTTATTTTATTATTATCGGACAAGAAGTAAAGGTTTCCTTTAACAATACAGTAATGCCTCATAGACATTTGATGATTTGATGAACGTCAAAGTTGTCAGTATGTTATCTGGGTTTACATATGGACACGTCCATATGCACCCATTATCTGGAACCTGGGTGGTGATTAATCAAAGGAGTCATTAGGATTCATTCCAACCCCATTGAACCAGGTCATTTCATAATACAACAAAACTCCATGAAAAAAGCCTTCCCGTCATCTGGTCGATTTACAGCCGTAGCTCCATTAACCTCAGCGATCAGGAAGATTGCAGCGTGCGCATCCAATACAGCGGACCAGGAGACATAATGAAGGACCGTAAATCACACGGTGTTCCTCCATTAAAGAAAAAACGATTCATCCAGCCAAACGGCCTCTCCCTGCTTATTGGCTGCCTGCAAGGTGATCTGTTATTCAGATGCGCCCGGAGGCCCTTCAAGGACGGCACCTTCACCATGCAGGTGGAGACTCCTGGTGGACGTCTACCGAGGGGTTTCGCACGCAGAATTGCAGGGGTTCGCCCTACAGAAGAGGCTAGCTACCCCAACCCCCACCCCCCCATGCCACCCTGTCTGTATGATATCCCTGTCGTTGTCGGCGGGCTCACGACGTCGGTACTGTAGAGGCGAGACTGGTCTCATTGTTCTCCTTTAAAGCGACCGCCTGTGTATGGCACACGTACACAATACACAACGGGTGTCAGGCACGGTTACTGTACGGTCAATGGGGGTGTGGGGGGGGGGTTGTGGAGGGGGGAGGGGGGGTTGAATCCAGCCGGGCCCATTTCCTCCCCTGCATTTCCACGACCACCATTATCTCCCCGCGAAGCCGAGAGGCGGTAAATGCAGAGATGCATCAAATATCTACTTCCATGGTTTTTCCCTCAAGTCATTTGACTCTTTGGCAGGATATACAAGGGTATTACTGTCTTGGTGGACCATCAGAGTAGGATCTTACGTTATTAGATCGACTTGGTCTATTGAGCCCCACGGAGCCACTCTCCATGATTCAATCATTTTGTTTAGCTACTGGTCCTGCGTAATGAGACTGCATGAATGGAATGTATGGTTCATGGCGGAGTGAATGGTTTTCTTTTATGTATGTGTTACTCCGATAGTTCACTCTTTTCCGGCTGGGGGGTGGGGGGGGGTGGGGTGGGGGGGGGGGGGGGGGGGGCTTTTCCAGTTAACTTTGAGATACTTTCGACCGGCTCACTTTAGGGGGGAGGCAGCAAAAACCGCGCGCCGTTACGTTTTTTCCGATTTTGGCTTGATTATTTTTAGCTCGGCGCGGAGTGCAGTGGCGACGCGGTGACTAATGCACCGCTTCTCTTGCTCCTCTGTCTGGCTGTTCTTTCTTCTGGGCCGAGGTCACGGGTAGTCTAGGTTACACAGGCCAGACCACTCTGCCTGACCATTATCCCTCGGCGAGTGGCCACATTGTTGGAGACATCTTGTTTGCTCTTAGGGAGATTGGCCCGGACACAATCCATTTGCATATCCACGCATTATTAATTATCAGTTGACAGGCGAGAGTAAGGTTAAAAAGGCCCTTGGCGATGCTGCCAGAATACCAAAAAAGAAATGTGGTCGTAGAATTGTTTAATGTATTCCTTGTCAGTCAGCTTTTCATGATGTCTTATTTGGCTTTTGACCTGTGTTCATGAATTTGGGAAATGGCTGTAGTCTCTTAACCAAACAGACAGGTGATTTACAGGGCGGGAACACGTGATATTGCCAAAAATCTTCTTCCATATCTGATTTAACATTTAGCTTTAGTTCTTGTGGACTTAAGAAGTAAGTAGCAAATAAGAAGAAGAAGAAGAAATCAGATTACACAACATTTCAAAAGATTTGTTATGAAATATCTTTCGATTTCAGGGCAGAGATGCTTTCAGGAAACATCTCAATGACTTTGTGTGGCACTCACGACTTGGCTGTTTTGTAAACCATCATGTCCAAGGCCGGCGAGGTTGTGAACGTTCCTGCGCCGTACAAGAAACACGGCACAAAGGAACACCTTCATATTGTGTTTAAGGGGAAAGCGGCTGAAGAAGCCTTTCAGTTTCTGGCCATCGATGGCTACCTGGCCACTCTACTTCGAACGGCAGCAGGCTAGCGTTGGCTCTCCAAAGGCTAGCTCATCAAATGTCTGTGCAGCTTTTCCCAGAAAGGCCTGCTCTATTTCAAAAGGTTTGGCAAAGAGCAATTTAGCAGCAACAGCTGTGGAACGGCGCAGCCGCACGGCCGGAAAAGCCCTAGAAACGTGGAGAGGAGGACTGTTGAGACTTGACAGGCTCATTTGATCAAATTCCTCTTTTTCTTCTCCCCCCTCCCCCGTCATCCCACCCAAACATAGCCCAGGCTGGCTCTGAAGTGGATCGCTAGCAATTTGTCTGCGTCTGGTTGGATACTTTGCACCGACGGAAGGGTGCTGTCTTCCTAACGACCATTTTCAAAAACCTTTTGGTCTCGGTCGCCCAGAGAGGGGTCGGCGAGTTCCTGCCGCAGTTGAGCGCGAACGGCCTCGCCTCCGAACTCAAAGCGGTGAGACTCTTGGAAATAAAATGTGAATCTGCTACAGGGTGTGTGCAGATTTCACGACGTCCAAAGGAAGAGCAGAGGCTGCATGGCAAGGCTATGGACACGACCGTGCCAGAAGGCACTAAATTGTGTCTGTGCGGTGCTCATTTGTAGATCAAGGAAAGTGGCGGTGGTCTCGACTGTAGCACCGTATGTACATACGCACATGTGTTTGCAGTGGGTAGAGCACGCTCGTGCATTTATGTGTGTTATCATTGTCGAACCAGACCAAAATAATCCCCTAGCATCACAATAGGGTGGAGAGGGAGAGAGAGAGAGAGAGATATGAGCATACCAGAGGGGCGCAGAGAGAGAGAGACAGAGAAAGCCTAACCTCATGAGGAGGGGTAAACAGGAAAAACAAACCTGCTTTTCATAATAATCTAACCAAATGGTCCTGCTAATGAAGTTGCTTCCCCGCGGCTCATCTCCTTCTGCCCTGGCCTCCTTGATTGTTTTTTCCTGATTGCCCCAATCACATACACACAGAGAGAGAGAGGAGAGAGATGGAGAGAGAGAGAGAGAGGTTGGAGACCTCTGAAAATATGATTTCGGAAACTTGTCCCGATGCAATCTGCTCTGCCTCCTGGCAAAGGCCGACACCCTTTTTCGTCGATCGGGCTGTTTCGACGTGGGGGTAACAGCACCTGCGCCGCGCCTTTAGGCCTCTGTGTTTGATGCGAGGGACTGTAATCGTGGGGTGGGGGCGGGGGTGAGCCCCTGGGTTGTAATGTAAGTCTACTCCAGCTCTCTCGCGCTCCATCGATCTGCTCTAATCTACTTTTGGCCTTGTGACAGAGGTCTTCCCCTCAGGCATTAATTATGTTTCTCTGTGGCTTACATCACCGGCCCAGCCAGCTCCCCCTGGCTCATCCAATGGGATGTGCCCCCCCCCCCCCCCCCCCCCCCCCCACGCGCGCGTGTCACTCTCGCCCCAATCGGATATATCGAGTACATGTCGCAAAATTGCTCTGTCCGTCCGCCCTCTTGAACGGTGCCCCAGTCTCTGCGAGGGCTCGGTGGACCGGCCGCAAAACCGATCCCCCTCCCAATCCCCTAGCTTCTCCCTCTCCGCCAAACGAAAAGAGCAAAACCCCCGGGAAAGGACGTGTTCGACGCCATCGTCGGACCCTTCGGAGCCGGTCGGCGCTTTCTGGAACTCTACCGACCCGTCTCCGCGGGGGGGGGGGGGGGGGGGAGGGGCTCTCGAAAGCCACGACGACGAGATGAGTTTCGGACGAAGGCGGGACGGCGGCGGCGACTTCTCCCTGAGAGCGTGCCCTCACGGAGGCAGCGTCCCCAACCTGCTGGTTCCTCCCTGCGTCGACGGCCTGCTGCGACCGCGGCCCGTGCAGAAACACCGCTCCATGGAGGCCCTGAGGGGCCGGGCGACGGCGGCGGCCGACCCGGGGCCCCTGCAGTGGCCCTCGTTGATCACCATCTGCCGGTGGAAGCAGGCCCTGGCCGAGAGGCTCCTGAAGAGGCACCGCGGCAGCGTCAGTCGATCGCAGGTCAGCTCTCTGACGGGCCCCGATCTCGGGTCGGGTCTCTCGTCAGCCAATCGCGGCGGCGTGGCTCTCTGCCGGACGAACCCCGGTCAGGTCTCTTGTCGGGTCCGCTCTCTAGCGAAGGATGTGGTGATGTAGACTGCTTGGTTTGTTCCGTCGATGCACGGTTTGAGTGGGTGTAAGTCCATCCTCACTGAGAGTCGTAGACATCATTTTCAGGAATGGTCGCCGCTTTCTACCTCAAAGCCGTTCTCCGTCTGACCTCGGATCATTTCTGTAAGAGTGTTATCAGTTGCCACCATCCTCCTGGTCTCTCCAAAGCAACGGTGGCTATGAAGTGGTGTTATTGACCTTTAACGTTTGTTTCATAACCTCAGAGATGGCCCAACTCTCTGGCAGTGCCAGGCCTCTTCTAGAACTGCCTTCGCCAGCCGGTGTTCACAACCACAGTGTGTCACACTAGTGGGAAAAAAAACGGTATATATGTACTTGAAATGTATTAGTTATCGACACAAACAGCGCGTGCTGTGCCATACTTTGAGCATCACTAAGTTAAAGCCGCGGATAGCCGGCAATTGATACAACATTCGGTGGTTCTGCCGCTGCACCGTTTGCTGAGCATGTTTGTTCTAATTCCACAGGCACAGCCCCAGTCTGGCGGTTCTAATGACCATGCTAGTTAGATAAAGGTTACAGTCAATTGAATAAGCGCTGCAGAGTTCACTCCGGGAGACGGCTCAGTAGGCTCCTCTCTCTCTCTCCTGGAGGTCCATCTCTTAATAATCCATCAGGCACCCGTTAGGGGACCCCAGTCGCACCGAGGAGCCTCACCTTTGCCTCGACTCGGCGGAACTAAAAGCGGGTCTTTACGCTGACAAACACCGTCAGTCTGGAGCGTTCCGGAATTCAGCAGCACCGTGGCTTTTTAGGCGTCTACCTTCGTGCCATTTAGACGTCGTAGGCCTGCGCATATGTGTTTCCTTGTTCATCAGTCCAAGACCCGGTGAGTAGCCTTTGATTGGGTTTAAAAGGTCCCTTAATCAAGCAATCAATTATGCCAAATGTGTTTCGCACTACCCTTTCCATTTAAGTGGAGATGTGCTAAGAGTAGCCTGCTTTTTATTGAGAATATAATGATCAGTATCGCCATAAAATAGTAGATGTCAAAACAGCAGGAACTTACAAAGCTGGGAGTCCTTAAGTCAAGTTGGTGAAACGGTTTGTTAGATTCAGCAAACTGAGGGTCTTGCTGTCCAGTCTATGGCCTGGCAAGCTACTAACAACATGAGCATCCTGAAACACACTTGTAACTTCCAGTCGTTTCCATCACTGGTGAATGAACCCTCGTCATCTTCCTATTCAGTGTCGTTTATTTTCATAGGTTGCCGTCATTAGCGACTGTCGTTAGCCACCTGTCCTAATGAGGACCACTTGAGCCAGCTGGGATAATAGTGGGAGTTGGACGCCAAAGGAGACCATTTCTCCACCTCCAAGGCAACCATTATCCACGCGTCGCACAGGATGTGAACCAAATAGGCCCTTCAACAAGCGTTAAAAGCTTCAGGTTTTCTACTTTGCCCAGATAAGACTCCTATTATTTACTTTCCATCCTGTCACCTCCCTGCTGCAGACACCCCTCCGTGCGATGACACAGATAAGGCGTTGGAACGAGGACGATGGTGAGCTGGCAGTGCCACCATGTGGCCAGTCAGTGTCACCTGCTCGGCAGTCTCCCCGCCGGTCGTCATCTGCAGGATTCGTCGTATGTTTGGCCAATGCGACGAATCGTCGATCATGATCCGTGCAGTTGCCATGAAGACGTTCTCCTTTGGTTGATGAGGGAAGGCATGCTGAGTTGATACACAGAGTTTTTTGCATCCCGTACTGAGGAACGAGGTCCCGTTTGAGTAGCCAGACCCCTGCTCGACTCTGCCGGTGCCAGATTCGACGATATCCGATTTGAAAGGCTTCTCGGTCCGGGCGAGTTCAAGGGGTCAATTGGAAGTGAAGCAGCAGCCCCCCCCCCCCCGCCCCCCATGGTAATCACAGATAGCGCCGCCCCCGGAGACTTGACACGCCCCAGTGGAGAAACTTTGCAGAGCCTTCACACTGTCTTCAAATCCACCAAGTTTTCATCGTCCTAAGGGGGCGGGGGGGGGGGGTCCAGCACCGTGGCTGTCAGACACACTCAGTGTCAGTTCCTCCTCCTGCCAGCTCCAGCCTCCAGCAGAGGGCCCCAGATCTCGCCAGCGTTGGCAGAAAGGCGCGCACGCAGCGCGGCAAGAGGAACACAAACGGAGGCCCTTTTTTGGGGGGAAGGGATCGCCCGGACAGTTCATTCTGACTCGGCCCTTGAGGGGCTGGGGGGGCGGGGGGGGGGGGGGCGTCTTCCAGAGGTTTCTCTCAGTCCAGTCCCTGCCGTGGTCTCGGGGGACACACAGACGTCGTCCGAGTGCACCTTTGTTGGTGTCCATGTTTCCCTCTTCTTGGTGACGTTCGGATCGTGGTGTCTGTGCGAAGGGGCAGGACAATGTGTAGATCCATGACAGGGAATATTCGAGGTGCGATCGCAGCTGGATAACGAGTGAGAGTGAGCGTGTGTGTGTGTGTGTGTGTGTGTGTTTGCGAGCTTGCGAGTGTAACGACTGGACGATCCACTTCCATGCTAAAAGCTCCAATCTTGGGTTGGCTGAGATGTTGAAACCTCGTTAAAGTCATTCAGGTCAGAGTCCTTATGTGTACAGGGTCATGTATTCAGTCTCATGTTTTCAGCTGTCAATAACAGCTGAACTTCACAGGGCAAATGAAATGAAATCCGTTTTGTCGGACTGACATCCCTAATTGAGCCCCACTCAATGTCTGAAGGGAGCTCACTGCTCCCTTCAGGGAGCAGTGAGCAACTTTAAAAGCCCCCCCCCCACTGCAACGTTTGATGTTTCACGGTGCGATGTTCCCAAACCCCTCCCCATCTCTTGTTAGTATCCCACCCTTTAGTCTCAACATGTTGCCATGGATACAACTCCCACAGCTGTTTGGTGGAGTGCCTATGTTTGTCACCCTGCTCGTCTCAATGAGGTCGTCTCTGTCACAAACTGCTGTCAGGCTTGTAGACAACGGCTCCCGCAGAGACTTAGGAACAGGCCAACTCAGCCTTATCTTACTGAGGCACAAACCCTGTCACGAAAAACATATTTATTTTCCTTTAAACGGCTGAAAATCCATTTCGTTTTTGGGGGATTTCTCCTTCTTCTTATCATCCACAATCCTGGTTATAAGATCCAAATTAAGATGGGGGGGGGGGTTATCAATATGAATCCCAACTGATCAAAGATGCGTGCCCTGAACGGAGCGCATCCCTGCGTGTTCTGGGAAAGCTGCGTGCGCGTCAGCCGACCCTCCTCCAAACGTCACAACCAATCTCCATGTCACATTCGATATTTATACACTGAAACAAGTATTCAAACACGGAGTTGATTGGAACTCGCATGGAACGCCTCGTGAGCAGGTAGGGCGTGGTGTCGGAGGAGATGACGCGATAGGCAGGTATGCAAACCGGAGGAGGGGGAAGTGCTGTGTAAGATCATAGTCAAGGCTTGCGAAAAACCCCTTTGTTTATCTATTGTTTAAGCATGTATTTATATGACATGTTCGACTATTATACATAATACACTTTGATGATTCCAAATGTGATTGCCACCGAGGATAAGATGATTATATAACATGCATGACTGTAAAAAAGTCATTTTGTCAGCATTGAGTGCTGGGTACATGCGTCTGATGAGAATAGAAAGAAGGTAACGTGCATCGACATGCTTTGGCAGGGTACTGCGGTGTTGGATGTTGTTAGTCCTCGGATTTTGTCGGGTTTTGTTTGTTGTTCCCGGGGTCATTTTTAGCAGTCGTTCAGAGTGTTGATTGTAAGCAGCTGGAGGGGCCCGCTTGAGCGGTTTAGCGCTGTTAAATCTTCCTCAAGCCTCGTCCCTGTGATTAGTGTGCACCAGACAGGGGTAGTAACAGATATGGGAGATTCTGTTGACTTGCCCCCTGTAAACAGGGTTCATCCGTCGACTGCGTTCCATCCGTTTGTCCACACTCGGGGGACACTCGCTTGCACCTCACCCCGCTCCTGTCACGGACTCATCCCGCTCTCAAATGTGCAGAGCCCGGTTTCGCTTTGGTTACGGAGAAGAGGGCTCACGCTGAGCTGTTAGTTGAGTCATCTCTTGACACGGCGCAACCAACCAACACTCAGCCAGTGGTGCACAACTGTGTCGAGCCCCCCGCCCCCCCTTGGTTTTTTCCCTTTTTTCCTTCTCCCCTCCCCTCCCCTCCCCTCTCTCTCTCTCTCTCTCTCTCTCTCTCTCTCTCTCTCTCTCTCTGTTTCTCTCTCTCTGTTTCTCTCTCTCTCTCTGTCTCTTTCTCTCTGTCTCTCCCTCTCTCTCTCTCTCTCTCTCCCTCTCTCTCTCTCTCTGTCTCTCTCTCTCTGTCTCTCTCTCTCTCTCGTTCGTTCTCCCTCCCGCATAACTCATCCCTCTCACTCACACTCAGGCTCGTCCGTGCGGCTCGCACTCTACCGGCTCTCGAGCAGAAGACAAGCGCTCTCTCGCCCGTACGCTTCTTTTCTTCTTCTTCTTCTTCTTCTTCTTCTTCTTCTTCCAAGCAGAGCAGCATCACTATCCATCCGCTCACCATCACAGATCGTTTTTCCGACGTCCCCCTCAGTCGTCCGACGCCTGACTAAAGAGGAGAAAGAAGGGGGGTTGGGGGGAAGGCTAAAAAGCGGGGGAGGGGGGGGAAGTGTTTTCGCGTGAGGGATTGACCCCGGTGTTGAGGCGGTCGCCCCTTCGGAAAAAAAAAACAAACCGAGACGATGGAGGGAAGAGGTTGCGCTGAGATGCCGTTCTCGTGCGGCTGGCAGCATCGCCCGCCCCAGGAGTACCAGTACAGCCCCATGCCCGCTGCCGCCACCCTGACCAGGCAGAGGGGCCGCCTGCTGGCCTCGCGCTCGGAGAGCTCCTGGAGGAGCCCCAGACACGCCACGCTCCACTCCAAGGGCGGCAGCTGCGACTTGTGGCCCGAGTGCGCCTGCTCTCAGGGCTGGCAGGAGCCGTACCAGGTAACCCCTGTGGTCGGAGCTCGTTTCGCGCGCGCGGGTTTTCTTTCTCCCCTAAGCCGTTCTGTTTGTGGGGATTGCGAGAGCTGGGGGTGATGTGATGCGCGCGTGAAAGGGTGGGTGGACTGTGTGTGAGGTGGGACGTATTTATTTATTTTTTGTACGTGAGTGACTGGGTGTGAGTGAGTGAATACCACAGCAAATTTCTAAATCTTAATTTTCTTCTTCAGAATCATTTTGAAAGCAATATTTTCCGTTTTTTTAGGAGTGTGATAAGCTCGTCTGTAAGCGAGGGCTACTCGGTACTTTCTTGCCAGCGCTGTTTGGTGTAAGCAAGTAAACTTGGAGCCGAAAAGCTTTTGTCGGCAAGACTTATAGAGATGTAAAAAAAAAATTTTTTTATCCTAGAATACTTCATTTTATCACCATATACTAAAGCAGGACGCCGTCATAGACTTCAGGGTACACCTCACCCTCATCTTTTGAGTGCTTTCTGTTGAGCCCCCTCCGACCCCCATCCTCCCTGACACGCCCACACTTTCACCCCCTCTCCCCCTTTGGTTTGTGTTGTTGACTGTTTTTTACAGTAAGAACACATCTCTGTGAATTATTCATCGATTCTTTTTTATAATGCACTATGCATAGTGTTCCTCTTCAATTATTAAGTGAAAGTACACAGTTGCTAGCACTGAAAGAATATCCTTCTGCCAAAGAGGTTAGCCGTGTCTGTTGATAAGCGTACATCAAAAGATGAAAACAACTTCCCTAAACGCCGTTGCCTGGGTTTGATGTGTCACTAAATGTACTAAACTGTGTAGAATTAAATGGTTCACTGTGTCGTTGAATACATTTGAGGTTTTTCTTCTTCCATGTTTCGATGATAGTTGCACAAGTAGCTTAGCCAGCCTTGCAATGGGTGCCCTCAAATACGCCAATAGCCGCAGGAGAAAGCATCGCGCAATTGCATATTTGCTATCATTGGCATCTCAATAACAGGCATTGCTTCCCTTACAGACACAAGTTTGCCTGTGGGGGTATGGCACACGCGCACACACAACCGGAGGCGCACACACACAAATTCATACACTTTTTACGTCCTTGATGTTTTGTTTTGGTGACAACACAGTTAAACAGTTGGGACCTTGTTCTCAGTCTCCCTGCAAGTGAACTTTCTCAGTAAACATGTGCCGCATGTCTGTGTTTCCATTGGGTACGCAGTGCCGATTATTGTTTCCGAACAGATGCATTTCATAACAAGATGGTCCTTAAGGTCATGATTATACACAACAGTATAACCCAAAAATCCCTTGATAATTTTTTTTTTTTTGCATTTTGGGTTTGAACAACTCTTGATATCATTTTTTTCTCCTTCTTTCAGGCAAGCCCGGCCCCAATTATAGTCAACACGGATACTTTGGAGTCAGTACCTTACGTAAGTCTCTTTCTTTCTGCATCTCATTAATTTACAGTTCATACAAAATCCAACTCTTTTAGTATAAATTACAGAAGCATTGTATTCTGTAAGTAGTTGGACTTACAGTGAGTGTTTAGAAGTGGGATGCTATCATTGTTCTGTTGTCATTTTGGCTCCACAGATCAACGGGACAGAAATCGAGTATGAGTTTGAAGAAATTACGCTGGAACGTGTAAGTAGGAAATCAGGGATGACTTCGCTTGCCTCTGACGTTCACATCTGTGACGGTCATTGCAACTTACAGTTGATACATTTTCGAAAAAACAAAAATGTACAAAATCTCCACACCATCGCAGACAAAAGGTTTCTAGTGATGATCTAAAGCACGGTGCACAGCAAAGAGAGAGCCCTGTACCACCACAGAGTCCACCACAGCATGAAGGCCTCTCATCTCTGTCTATTTGACCTCTAAGGAGAACACTGTTATCGTTCTCTCCCTCTTCTCTGGAAGATTCCTCAGTCCCACCCCCAGTCACCCCACAGGCTACACTATCTCTTATGTAGGTGTGCTGTGAATCCAGTGTTGTGAACGATGTTCCCTCTCCCCCCCCCCCGTGGTTGCACAGGGGAACTCGGGCCTGGGCTTCAGTATCGCCGGAGGAACAGACAACCCTCACATCGGCGACGACCCGGGCATCTTCATCACCAAGATCATCACCGGAGGGGCGGCAGCGGAAGACGGACGCCTACGGTCAGTGCCGTCGACCCCTCGGTTAACCGTCCTCCGACCGAGCGATTTGATTGGACGAGGGGCATTGAGGTTGCTCGAGTGCTGAGGTTTTGCCATAATAGCACTCGGGACATTTGAACCAAATGCGTATGACTCCACTCACATTAACGACTATTAGTCATTAGCGCGCAGGGGAAATGTTTTTGTGTTGCTTGGCAACAGTCCAGTCCCAGATCAGTGGCTGAACAATTGTGTGTTGGCGGAGCCAAATAGATGATTGAATTAGCAAACAAATTATAGTTTGTTGTGGCTTTGTTCACTAATGGCGCTCGTAAGGACTGTAAAAGCACTATCTCACTCAAGGTTGTGCGTCATTGCCCACAGCATGGCTGTGATAGTCTTCAGCACTCCTCTACAGGGCTCAGAGCCTGCCAGATTTTGTCATCGGAAATCACCCCACGAAATCAAAGCAGATTTGCCGGCGGATATCTCCCAAAAATTCCGAAATATACGACGCAGTCTAATTCAATGCGATCCCCAATGTATGTGGGTGTGTGTGTCTGTCTCCGTGCGAGCATGTGTGTGTGTGTGTGTGTGTCTGTCTCCGTGCGAGCATATGTGTGTGTGTGTGTGTGTGTGTGTCTGTCTCCGTGCGAGCATGTGTGTGTGTGTGTGTGTTTCTGAACTTTGGGTCCCAGCTGGCCCTGATGAGCATGCCCAGGGAGACTCGTGTCCTTGAACGAGAGCTCTCGTCTCTCCGGGGCTGAGGGCATGGCGCTGCAGAAGGGCTTTTCTCTCACGTGGGTGTGAGCGCACACACACGCGCGCGCGTCTCGTTACAAACAATGACACGCGCATACGCCGAGTGCACACATCACAACGCCATCAGACACTCGCGCTTCCCCGGCAGACGAACCTCCGAACTTGATACGGCGTACGCAGGTGATCGAGCGAAAATGTTTGAGAGGGAACATTTTTTTGTCGTGATTTGGATTTTGTACTTGGCTGGAGTCTGACTCAAGAGGGTATTTTGTGTCCAAAGAACGGTCTGATTGTCCTGGGGCCATTTTCCATTCATTTCCTTCTTATCCACGTTGTGAAATGCCTGCTCAACTGGACTCAGATCAGTTGATTGACTTGGCCAGCTACTCATTTTCCCCTCTCAACCATGAAGTAGGCTTGTTGGTTTGCTAGATCAGCACGTGCCGGCTGATTGCCTTGATGCATTGTAATGTACAGACCAGTGAGTTGAAAGCCGTTTTGGTTTAACCAAGCAGATCAAATATCTCTGTACAGTTTGCAGTGCCGTCAGCGCTCTACAAACTGCGGATCATCCATGAAGGGATTCATTTACCGCAGTAGCCCTGTCTGCTCGCACCATCGTGTTTCATGGATGAGGTGGTGTGCTTCTGGATTCAAGGGCATTCGTTTTCCCGCCCACACTGAAGTTTTTCCCCTTTGTCTCCTCGCGCCGTCTTTCCCATTCTGTTTTCACAACTCCCCAGGCTCCTTTGTGGACTTTTTTTTGAGAGAGACTTTTCGAGCGCTTTTGGCCTCCTGTTCTCCGAGGAGTCGCCTCCTTCTTCCGGGCTTTCCGGTTGGGTTGGCGTTTGTGCTCTTCCTGTGTTGTCTTGGACTCACCAATGCCGACGTCCTGGAGAGGGTCTTTTAGGCCGTGGTGCGGGTTTTCACTATTCCAAGGATTATTTGGTCGCTTGTCCTTCCTGAGTCTGCTGTGGATTTTGGCATGCTGAGGAGATTTGCATGACCCCGATTGGGTTTAATTATTTGGGCCTTATGGCCGCTTCCTTAATGTGGGTCGACACTCCTGCGATTCTCCTTTTGTCACACTCCAGTAACAGTCACCAAAGGCAATTTTTGTCATCAAAACTAGACACAAACAGCTCACTCAAGCCTGAACTAAAAAACGCCATTGAATACTCTCGTCTTTGAAACAACAGTATAGTGATTATTTGACGGTATACTTGTAATACCCTAGGGGGGACACAGAACAGTTTTCTTTTTGCTGAATAGTTCATCCGATGTTGATGAAATCAGCCTCATCGTATGGGGTGAAGCCATCTGCTCTCTGCGTCATATCAAATCCACTAGAATCCAGAACAATAAAAGATAATCATTCATCACAGTCCAGTAACTGTCCGCACTCCGTTTAGACGTACGGTATCTCTGCGTGCTCCGATATGTTTCCTCACGCTTACATTAAGTATTTCTCATTGGATGCCCTGTGTGTTTCGTCCCTTCTCATTGGATGCCCTGTGTGTTTCGTCCCTTCTCATTGGATGCCCTGTGCGTTTGTTCCCCCTCCAGGGTGAACGACTGCATCCTGAGGGTGAACGACTCGGACGTGTCGGAGGTGTCCCACAGCCGGGCCGTGGAGGCCCTCAAGGTGGCCGGCTCCATCGTCAGGCTCTACGTCCGCCGCCGGAGACCCATGCTCGAGACCGTCATCGAGATCAAGCTCATCAAAGGACCAAAAGGTCTCTTTGTTTGTTCTCTCTCTCTTTGCTCCCTCTCTCTCCTTCTCTCTCTCTATCTCTCTCTCTCCCTCTCTCAGTCTCTCTCTCCCTCTCTCTCTCTCTCTCTCTCTCTCTCTCTACCTCTCTCTCTCTCCATTTCTCTCCCTCTCTCTCTCTCTCTCTCTCTCTCTCTCTCTCTCTCTCTCTCTCTCTCTCTCTCTCTCTCTCTCCCTCCCTCTCCCACGGTTTCTATTGTGCTGGGTACTTAAGTTGTGTCACAGCCCTCTTTGGATTGAACTTGAACTGCTCCACAATAGCTGAAAACGAACTAACCGGGTGCTTTCAACATGTACTTCCCATTGGGGATTCAGCTTGTTACAGTAATGTGCATCAGGTTCTCGCGTCACAAAGCCTCCTTCCGTCTGACTCATTCCGCGGCCTCGATCGTGTCCGTGTGAGGGAGGGAGAACCGGAAGCGGGCCCGGTAATTAGCGGGAGTGGACGGACACTGCCGGAAGACCCCCTCCTCGGCCATCTCCTCAAGCAGCAGCATCATTGTGTGTGTGTGTGTGTGTGTGTGTGTCCCCTGCAGGGCTGGGCTTCAGCATCGCGGGGGGCGTGGGGAACCAGCACATGCCAGGGGACAACAGCATCTACGTCACCAAGATCATCGAAGGCGGGGCGGCGCAGAAGGACTGCCGGCTGCAGGTTGGAGACCGGCTGCTCATGGTGAGTCCGCTGGAAAGGCGGCACGGGCCGGAATGACGGGGGAGGGCAGGAAATGACGTGCCGCTTGGCCTTGATTCGCCGCTTGATGCGTGTTGGGGTTCTTTTTTTAACTGGACGCAGTATAACGGTTGAGCGTTGGCAGAAACGATCTTGATGTTTCTCTCTTTCTCTCTCTCTCTGTCTGTCTCTCTCTCTTTGTCTCTCTTTCTCTGTGTATCTGTCTCTCTCTCTCTATCTCTGTCTCTGTCTCTCTCTCTCTCTCTGTGTCTCTGTCTCTCTCTCTCTGTCTCTCTCTGTCTCTCTGTCTCTCGTCCATGCAGGTTAATAACTACACTCTGGAAGAGGTCTCTCACGAGGAGGCTGTAGCCATACTGAAGAACACATCTGATGTAGTCTATCTGAAAGTGGGGAAACCCACTAGTGTTTACCTCTCAGATCCCTACGGGCCCACTGATATCACCCACTGTGAGTGTTCCCCCTCCATCTCTTTGCACCTGGCACAGTTCGCAAAAAAAAAAAAAAACACGAGTCAAGGTCAATGCGACTTTCTCAAATATGCCATTCTTAAGCAGTTTTTTTCCTTACTTCCTCACTGGCCTAGAAAAAGGCGTACTCCAACGGCATGATGTACATTCTGTTCCCGCAGCCTTTTCTCCAGCCATGGAAAATCATATCTCTTCTCCGGGCAACAACGGCACTATGGAGTACAAGTCCTGCCCTCCGCCCGTGTCCCCCGGGAGGTACTCCCCCCTCCCAAAACATTTACTCGGGGAAGAGGACATAAACAGGTTGGATGGTTTTTCCTTTTTACGGTAAATACCCCCCGCTTCCTAGCAGACGCCAGTGGCACTACAGGTAGCACCCCCCGCCCCTCCCTTCCCCCCTCCCCCTCTGACCCCCCCTTGTGTTTTTATTTTTAGGACATTCAAAAGCAATCCTACGGTGAGTTCTGTTGGACAGAATTCCGTACCTTGCTGTTAGATGGATAGCAACTGACACATTTGGTTAATGCCGGGTTGGTGTCAATACTGCAATCGATATTTGTTTTCCCCCCCAAAAAAAACCATTCTGGATATCCAAACCGTAATGATCAGCTGTGCGTACGCGGTGGGATTGCTTTTGGGAGGTTCAGGATATACCTGCTCACCTAGACTGTTGGTATCCCTCCACTTAACCATGCACCCCCTGTCCTGCGTATGTTGACCTCTCCTTTGTCCTGTACTCATGCTCTTTAGTTCATGGCAACACGTCCCCCATTTTCCATTTTTAAGTTGAAACGGATTCACGTGAAGACGTGCTCAAGACACTGCATTTGATTTGTTGCGTCTTTAAAACCCAAAGGTTTTCTTGTAAATGCTTCTTTTCTTTTTTTCTTGGCCACTCTATGGTGCACTTTAAGCTGGCTCACTGTGGAATCATTAGTACTATCGATTTAGCTTTCCCAGAACAATTTTAAATGTATTTTTGAAGTTACCTTGCTGGGGGGGGGGCATGGCAGAGACAGTACATCTTGTAGTGTAGGCTCTGGAAGACCTTTGTTAATGTGCATGTCAGATTGTGCCACCAAGTCCTGAAAATCGTCATGATAGAATCTTGATGGTGATTACATAAGTGCTGGACGCAGATGGTTTGGGTTTGTTTTTCCTTATTGGTGTGTTTTGGAAGAGGCATATGTTTTCTGTAGGGCGATATGTCTGAGTTGATCACGGACTGACAGCCATCCTCATCCAGCTTCCAGATCCATTGCAAATGGAGGAGCCTCCAAGTTGTCTGGGCCTAACAGAGCGTGTGGAATCAATCACAGCTTCCCCTCGCTAATATGCCCTTACGAACTGTTATGACTGGTCCTTCAAAGGGAAACTTTTCTGCCAAGTTGAATGCAAAGAAGTGGAAGTGTTCTGAAAGTCAGCTCACAATGATTGGACAGGTCCATTGATTACTTGATGGTAACAGCTGGTAATTTCCGCCGCGGTGCTGGGCCAATCAGAGGGTTGGCCATCAGAGCCATGGGCACCCAAGGGCTGCCAGTTGATTGGCTCTGTGGCAACTTCTATGTGGCTTTGAGAGTACTCCATTTGAGGGATGTCATCAAATCTGACTATTGGGACAAGACATGTCACATGTGGTTACCGACAAGTTTACCACACGAGTCATACTAATGAATTTTGGACCAAAACTATAATGACTCATGGCAAAACCTAAATAGGCAAATTCAGTCCTTTTTGCACATTTTATTGATTTAGATATTGGTGTTGGTCCAACCGATCGACTAATGGATTCATTGAATTAGGAGGGGGAAGGGGGAAAAAAATAGAACTATCAAAAGGAGTGTTCTGCTTGGTGTTCGACACTTTCAAGAAACAAAAAATAGATATACACCCCTGGAATAGGACTTACACTTCCATCCATTTAGCAAATGCTTTTGTCCAGAGAAATGTTCACAAGTACAAAATAGTAAGTGCCCGCGGATGATCAAGGATGGTCTGGAATTTTCTGACAGTATACAGCAGCTAACGCTAGGGAACAGTTTGTGTTCACAAGACACAAAGAAACAGCATCAAGGATATTACTAAAAGGTTAAAAAAATGTTTTTTGACATATTTCCTCTTAGGTGACTGTGCCAGTGCTCTTACATATCGAACCAACTGCCTGTGGTCTAGTCTTTGATAGTTTCCACATTGAACCAGTAACTCAATGCATTCAAACCAAAAAAGTAAACTGTGGTACTGTTAGTTGCACTGCAGAATGATCTATCAAGTGGTCTTCCCATGAACCCGGCTTGGTACCTATAAGTATCATTTTTACTACGTCTCTTGTTCTGGTACTTGTGCAACGTTTCTCACCTTCATATCTTCTTGTTTTGTCCTCTGTAGCGTGCACCTGCTTCGTCTAGACCCAATGATTTTTTTCATGTATATAATTTTAAACCTCCTATCATTTTACCTTCACTTGTAATTCAATAACTGATTCCAAGTTCTATTTTCATTTATTTTTGGAGAGGGGTGGGTGGGTGGCTGTGTGAGTCTATAAAGTCTTACCATTGGTTGAAAGCGGGTGGTGATGTCATTACTATCTGTTGATTGGTGTTCCTCTCTCCATTCAGAAATACCTCGTTAGATGAAGGGGAGGGTCACAGGTTTGATTCCCAGCACTTCCAGTTGAGGTGAGACATGTTTGAATGGCCCATTGTTGTGGCTTTTTTTTGTCTTCCCCATCGCCCCCAGTGACCCTTTGGCTGTTTCCTTACTTATGAATGGCTTTTCATCGTCTCCTATTGTTATTGTACTACTGTCGTGTAGTTACAGAGTGTAAGAACATTCTAGTTACATTTGTGCAACAACTGTGGCCAGTTTATCTTTGTGTCTACATATTTTGTGTGTTACATTGTAAATGTTTGCAGTACATAAGACTCATTTTGTGAGAGACCCTTGTCTCAATGTTGTTCCCTGTGACTCCCTAATAGCGCAACTATTAAAACTAAGATCATTACAAACAAAGAGCTCAAACTGAGCAGCATAAAAAGCAAATGCGACATGTCCATGGTGGTGACAAACATTCTGAAACGACTTTGAACTGTCATACAACTGAACGCATCCAAACTTCTGTCAAAGACCTTGAGTGAAGGAACGTACATGTAAGTATTATGACTGCTGACTGGCAGCTTGAAGGTGTTATGTAGTCAGACGGCTCTGGAGGACTGGGCTTATGAAACAGACTTGGACCAAAAAGGACAGTCAAATTCAGTCTGTCTGACCCATTTGATCCAGAGCGAGGAATCCGTTAGTTGAAAGGATAAGGTTCCACAAACTGTCCACAGCCATAGTAAATATTAAATGACGTTCCATGTAAGATGATAAATAAAATGAGTATTTGTTTGTGGAGTTGTGTGGCACTTTCAAAGAGTCAGAGAAACCGCGGCTGTGGAACACAGACATACATGATTCGATGTCTGTAAAGAAATGACGACATCTCCTTTGTTCATTTCTAGGTGTATATGCAGTATATAAACATCACCTCTATGTATTGGTTTTTCATGTTGGCTCCATTCTGCCAAAAGCGTGTTGTGACCTCGTTCAGATACATCCACGTGCTTTATTAGATCATTGAAGCAGTTGTACTTGATGTAATTTTCGCTCATTTCTGCCTGCATGCAAGACACTCATCTGAGACCCTCAATCTCCCTTTCCCGCTCTCTGTGCTTCTTCTTAATTCTGTCTGCCTCTCGCACGGTTCAGACACATTTCAAGCTGTAGTTCCACACTCAACGTAAAACCACACCAACATCTCTGTTTCCTTGTTGGGTGTTGAAGGATCGCCCTCTTCATTTGCACGGATTGAACATGCATACTTGAGTTTGAATTGGAGTTTGATGCGGCGTTATGGCAGCGTTTTTATTCCTCTTTTTCCCTCCTCTCGCTCTCTCTCTCTCTCTCTCTCTCTCTCTCTCTCTCTCTCTCTCTCTCTCTCTCTCTCTCTCTCTCTCTCTTTCTCTCATTCTCATTATATCTCTCCTTCTCATTCTCTCTCTCATTATGTCTCTCATTCTCTGTCTCTCTCTCTCTCGCAGCCATCTCTCAGCTTCTCTCTAACTAACCCCTCTCTCTGCTCTTGTCTCTCCCCCCCCCCAGGCCTCCTGAGCCAGTTTACAGCACTGTGAACAAACTGTGTGACAAAGCACCTTCTCCCCGACACTATTCCCCCATGGAGTGTGACAAAAGCCTTCTCCACTCCATCCCCTTCCCTCACTATCACTTAGGCCTGCTCCCCGACTCCGACTTCTCCAGGTACTCCACTCGCCGCTTGCAGCACGGCACGCCTTGACATGGTGTCGCATGGCATGGGCCCCACACTCTTCACTGTCCCTCACACACTCACACCCCAACACCCGAGGCTTCGCGAAAGCCCGCATGCCCGATTTCCCTCCCCCTCGTGACGCATCTTTTTCCCAGGGGCTCTCGGAAGCAGACGTTTATCTGTGTGGGACTGGAGAAAATGTTTTGTACAGTTCTGACTGGAAGATGAAGCTGTGGAAATGATGGGGTTGAAATGTCGTCTGTTGTGAGGATCCTTCCAAGAAGTAGATAGACCCAAACTTCAGACATTCGGACGTTTCATTTTTTTGTAGACAGTGAGCTCAAGTTTCCACTTGAATTCCTCCTTAGCTTTTATTTGTCCCAAAAAAATTCAAAAGGTTTGGCTTTTTCTAGTGTTTGATCCATAACCAGGTTAGTAGTTCTGCTGAAAGGGAAATTACAGATTTCAAATAAAAATGGGAAGGTTATATGGTCCATGTCTTTATGAAGAGACTCAATGTACTTAAAAAATTCGATTCGTTGGATCTTGCAAAGTACCCAGGATATGATCTCTCATGCCTCTCATGATGTTGAATCTCTTCTGGAGGAGAAGATCAGTGGATTGCACCTCCGTAATCTCCCTCTCTCCCCTTTCCCCAGCCTTGGGAGATGTTGGGAGAAAACATGTAAAACATAGATGTGCTCTGATGTGGCAGGAATCGTGATGGAAAATGTAGGTTTTATACCAGGCACCTTTCAACTTCAATTAGAAAATTATCCAGACATCAACTCATTGGTAGAGAAGGAAGAACATAAACCTGACTGGCAAATGTTCCTGCTAGTTAAGCAGCGATCCTACATATGTTTGCATATGACGTCAGGTGATAGCATACATGGGACACGTTTGGAACTATACCTTTAAATCTATCCCCCCTATATTTATCCGTCTGGCACTAGGTGTGTCTCTGTGTGTGTGTGTGTGTGTGTGTGTGTGTGTGTGTGTGTGTGTGTGTGTGTGTGAGTGAGTGAGAGAGAGAGAGAGAGAGAGAGAGAGAGAGTGTGTCCATAAGTGTAACCTTGTCTCCAGGAAACCGAGCCAGAATGAGGACAAATGATCTAAATAGAGCACAGCCCCCCCTTTGGGTCTCCACCATCATTGTGCTGCGCGTGCGAGCAGCGTTCCTCGCCACACGGACAAGCCCGTTTTGTGTTTCCCCCTCGTCTTGCTCTCCTCTCCCGGGCGGCGAAGAACAAGATGTTGCGCCCCTCGGACTCGACCGAGCTCATGTACTATCTGACCTCTCTGTACAGGGAACCCAGGAGGATGGTCCTCCACAAGGGCTCCACAGGACTGGGCTTCAACATCGTCGGCGGGGAGGACGGAGAAGGCATCTTTGTGTCCTTCATCTTAGCCGGAGGTCCCGCCGACTTGAGCGGAGAGCTACGAAGAGGAGACCAGATACTGTCGGTTAGTCTGTCGTGCCTACGCTACCGTTTTGCCGACTACGTCAGGTCAAATAGTAAATGTTGACATTGTGTGGCCAATTCACCAGTTGTTTGCGCGAGATAAGATATTTAAAGTACATTTGGAACGTAGAATATCACGGTGTTCCTTGTTTATGCTGTTCTAGGTATCTGTTCCACCCCCTTTTTTTGTCAAACGACTTGCATTTTGGAGATTTGGATTTCTCTCAGGTGTGGGACTCAATCGAGTCACCTTGGTAGAATGTGTCACTTCCTGTCTGGATGTTGCTGTTTTGGTTTTCACTGAATCCACCGCCGTGCGTTGTGCTTGGGTTTCTTTGTCCCAGATGGCAGTGTTCTATGGCTCAGTGTGACAGGCACGACACAGCAACACACTGCTGTAGAACACATTACCCCAGTTTCCTGTGTCTGTCTGAAAAAATACATGCATGTGCCCCCTTTACAATAATACTACATTTGAGGCCGTTTTTAAATATACTTTGGTGGCATCTCAGAACGTATACGTCCTACTAAATGAAAACCTTCAATTTGCCCAATATATCCCTATCCTGGTTTTATTTAAATGTGGGTCACCAAAGTTGTAAAAGGATGTTGTAAAAATGTATTTATGGACCCCATTAAAGAAAAAACAGCTATCCTTACAAATGAACATGACATTGTTGTTGTTGTGCAGTGATATAGCTATTTTTGGGGTGTGTGTCCAGGTAAATGGTATTGACCTGCGAGGAGCCACTCACGAACAGGCGGCGGCAGCATTGAAAGGGGCTGGCCAAATGGTCACCATCGTTGCCCAATACCGGCCAGAAGGTTAAAAAAAAATCCCAATCCTTCCTGTTTATATCAACTTTGTGGTTAACTGAGGTGCAGTTTTGAGATCTGTGTTGTAAATAAGGCAGATAGGCTTGTTGAGGCAACAGTTCTGACTCAGATTTACAAAAGAGGTAACACAGATAAAAATACATAGTGTTTTTACACACCAGTTATGTCAGAACATCCAGTCTTGAAGCACTCTAGAATTACAATAGACTTTGTTTTTGCATGAAGGTAAATCGACGATACGATACTACCACTATACCACGTGCGATACTCAGTTTGGGTTAACGTTGTCTTTCTCTTGCAGAATATGGTCGTTTTGAGGCTAAGATTCATGATTTACGCGAGCAGATGATGAACCACAGTGTGAGCTCGGGGTCAGGATCACTTCGAACCAATCAGAAGCGCTCTCTCTACGTCAGGTCTCTAACGGCTTCTATTCCCGTACCGTGCATGATGTGTGCATCATCGTCACCACATTAGTATCACAAAAAAATATATATGTTGGACAGTCTTTTTGGCAGCCACCCATTCAAAGTTCACACTGTCGTTCGGTATTGATTTTCAGAAGCATCGGTTTGACCTCTGCTGGGACTCTGCACACTTAACAGGCTCCCTGTCTCTTTCCCCTCCCTGCCTGGCCTTACAGGGCGTTGTTTGACTATGAAAAGGCAAAAGACAGTGGACTCCCCAGCCAAGGCCTCAGCTTTCGATATGGCGACATCCTCCATGTCATCAATGCCTCCGATGACGAGTGGTGGCAGGCTCGAATAGTGACACCTGATGGGGACAGCGAAGAGATGGGGGTCATTCCAAGCAAGAGACGGTAAGAAAAAAAAAGGGGGAGAGGGGGAGAGGACATCAAAAGGTATTATTATTACACCATATACACTAAGTGCACATTATTTTGTACGTGACGGATTTTGTGGGAAACGAACACGAGATTATAGTCTTCTTGATGTGTAATGGCCTTGAGACATTGAAAATAACGTCAATTAATAGATTTAAAAAAACGAATCCTTATCTCACTCTCTTTTGCCCTGGCAGGGTGGAGAGGAAAGAGAAGGCACGTCTCAAGACGGTGAAGTTCAACGCCAAACCAGGCACCCTAGATTCAAAAGGGGTAAGTCAAAGATCAGACCACTCTGAAGGTTGGCATGGACACTTCACTTTTAACACAGGTGTTTTGTCTCATGGCCTTCTTGGGGATGGCTAACTTGTCATTTTAAACTCAAATCAGGGGGAACAAAAGGACAATGAAATTACATTTCTGCGCAGTACCTGTTCTCCAGTAGTTCATCTCAGGGGAGCTATTGGCCCCACAAGTCTGGCGACAATGTCCGACTTTTCAGTTGTCTGCAGTTTTAAAATGCAATAAGGTAAAAAAACTGGGAACCTAAAAGTGAATTTACTGCTCATAGGTCACCTTTGAGGAAAAACACAAGCTTGAGATCCATTTGAACCCTTTGGTTTTAAATTGTATTCATGTGAATGCATCAAGAAGCAGGTACCTCTAAATCTTTTTGGGGGAAACAATTATAAAGATATTGGTGCATAGGTGCATTTGACTCCTCATAGTCTGTATAAGTGGAAGGGAATATTTAATTTCACAATATAATGTGCATGTTGGATGTGAATATACTGTTATTGTGTTGAACTTGTGGGAGCAGCGTTTCTACTCAAACTATTGTTTTGTGTGCAATAGAAAACACAGCTGAATAGTCACATCTGCTCTATAGACTGAATAATAGCAAACTACCACTGGTCTAGTTTTAGTAATCTAACTTGGTTTACTTAGTTTAACTGCCACTGTTAGCTACAGTAACAAGTTAAAAGGGGCAAAAAGGATAATCCTTTTTTGGAGGAACAATTACGTCAATCTCTTGTTTGCATTCTCAAGATTATTGAGATGATCCTTTATCAAGTATTAGAAACATCAGCTTGATGGTAAAGACAGTTAGGCATTCCAAAATGAACGATGAGCGTATTATGGCCAAAAAACAAAGTATCTAACTGCGACATCTATCTTTTCTTATTATAAAAGCGTAGGACAAAAAAACAAAATACAGAATATCGCACAGTTGTTAAATTGTCGAACTTCATGTCATGAGATATCTATTCTAAATGGATTGTTGAAGCGGGAGTTAAATATGTATTTTGTTCTTCCATCCAGGATTATATTTCATGGCCTGGTTAGGTCACATAGCTCTGACACTATAACAGAACACATGTCATTCAGAGTGAGGTCCTGCAGTGTCTCATGTTTGTTGTTTTACGGGGTAAAGTACATCAATATGGTTGTATCTTATAAGAGCATATTGCATGCATGCAGGAATTTCAAAGTATTTTGCTTTCAAGTGGTTCCTACTGTACTTAGCAGAAGATTTGGTCTCAAATACCTCCTTTTATACATGGATACAGCTCAAACATGAATCCATCTGACTGCATGTTTGTTGCTTTTACCTTCCTGAGAATTTCAAAGCCACAATCGTTACATCACAGAAATATCTATTGGATGGGTTTATTTTTTTTATTTTTTTGCAGAAACCTCAGTCCACTTAAATTAAAGTAGCGCCTATCTCCAAATATTATTTATTTCTCCAAAGATATAGAGGACAAAATACATTTGCTGATTTTACACAATTTGTTTATAGTTATTCTTGATGTACTTCAATTTGGGCCTGGAAGCAGATTTGCAGAGAGAAAATGTGCAGTAATAATGAGTTAGGATGCACAAATCTGTTATATAACAGTTGTATTGGATTCCGTATGACAGTACCTCATTTGAGTCAGGATTGATCGAATAGGAGTCACGGGATTAGTCTCAACAAACTAAGAACCCTTGGACCAATGAAAGGTATTTAGTAATCATATTAACGTACCAAAGGTTCCCCTGAAGAGACCATAGAACTCTTCTTCATAGAGTCTATCCAGCTAAATTGTGGGCTGAATCTTTTTAAGGTATTATATTGATACATGTCAATGGGTCCATGTATGAAATATAATTGATGAAGAATGATTGTGGCTTTACAACGATTTGCAAAGGACAGCATGTTCCCCCGATACATGCTTGAAATGTCATCAACAACTCCCCGCCTATTCTTATTTTATAACCTGCATGCATGACCATTTTGCTTTAGCCTATCATCTTTGCTTACTAACTGCCATCCATGGCACTTATTTCGCAGCATGATCCAAATAATGATTTCCTTGCTTGGCGTCACACCTTTGGACATTTGGCCTCAGATGCAACTGTGGGACGTTTAGTGTGATTTGGCACAGAATGTAATTTCCAAACAGCCTCTTAAAGTCCCTTGAGTTTGGACAATTAAACGTTGTCAGCTTTCTATTTTCCTTATTGCACATCTGGCCATAACTTCTTTACGTCCCATAGCTTGCAGGTAGTTGTCTTGTCGGCATGTATGTGACACCAATTAGAGGTCCCTGTTTGCCCCATGCTTTCTCTCCTTCACAGTCATTCAATGACAAGCGTAAAAAGAATTTCATCTTGACGCGAAAGTTCCCATTCTACAAGAACAAGGAGCTTGGTGAGCAGGAGGGCAGCGATTCAGAACGTAAGTAGGCCCGCGACTCGCCACACACAAAACAGGCAGGGCTCAGGGGTGAAGCGGTTTGCAGGGTCAGGATGTGTGCAGGAGACGGCCGTTTGGCCTGAGGTCTCCCTTCTCCTCCCCCCGTGCCTATACGTGGCTCTTTTCCTTTTCTGCCATGGCAACGCAAGTTCGAACCGTCCGTCTCAACCACCGGGTCAACACTGGCTTTTTAAAGACATTTTAATAGGAGTGCTCTCTTAAGAGATCACATCAAATACAATTCACCCACCATATTTCTTTGTTTGAACCCAAAGGAGAAATGATGGCCTGGAGACAAATGCTTTTATGAATGGATAATGACAAGACGCTGGGAGGGATTCATCCTATTTGGCTGCCTCGTGTTTGCACAGTGTCTGAACTGAGACAGATGGTCTGACTTGCGCTGACCCCTCTAGCCGACGGGCCAATCAAAAGCTCACCAGCTCCCCTAACACATCTTACTTCTTCCTTCCTCATATGCGCCTATCCCTTCCCCCCCCCTTTTCTCACCATCTTGGCTTTCTTGGGACGGATGTGTAGGACATTCCGGGAATAGGTGATGATGGGTATGGGACCAAGACAATGAGTAAGTTGGTTGAGGAACGTTTGTTGTCTTTTCCACCGAATCCTCCCATGCCACTTGACTCATTTCCCCCGTTTGAATTGGGACTCGTCATGCAACCGGTCTCTTCTTTTTGATCACTTTCGAATGCTTGTTTGCATGCTGCATGCGTCGTGGTTTAAGGCTGCAACTAGCCAGATGTTCGTCTTGTCAATATTACGTTAGACCAAGCGATTTTTTGGAGCAACTGGAGACGTCGGATGATTAATAGTTCCTCGTTTCCTCGTTTATCTTGTGGTCATCTTTCAAACCTGAAGTTTGAAAGGTAGTTTTACCCATTGTTTTTTTGTTTTTTGTGACACTTTTTATGAAAATAAAATAACATTGTGAGTGCCAAGTGTATTTGTAGACTTTGAATTTTGGTGTGCCAGTTCATCAGAGCACAGGACCTATTATTAGGGTCGATGTATTTCTTATTTCTGAAGCATGTGAATCCATATTGGATAAAGTCTTCTTGCTGGCATGTCTGAAGACAATTTGTTCTAATCCTTATAGTTATCATTTTACAAATCTAATAATTTGTAAACATGGTACCACTGATACATTAGTATTTAAGTCACTTGAATACTTGCATGATTGTTGCAGCCCGATATGGATGTGTACTGTAACACTGTTGGTGTTTGATGTCCTGTCCTCCTGTTTCCTGTGACACCCTACGCCCTATTGCTGGCTAGAGATTGCTTGCATGTTGCTTGTAAGGAATCTGTTGATGTTCTCATCGAGTGTGTGTTTCATCATGGAACGGACACTCCACGAAAGCTGTGCATTCTCACACCATGAAAACAGACGTGACATGCATAACAATGACCATCGCATGACAACCTGCTGAACACTGAATGACGTGATGAGCCCCCTTCATCAGCGTGAAGACGTGACGCCGTCTGCGTGATCGCCGAATGATAATGAACTGGAGCTGATTGATGATGATCAGTCATAGTCGCGTGAATTGAATGTTCCAGCATTACCGTCTCTTCGTCTAGTCTCTAGTGTCTGCTGGCCAGATATTGTTTACAACCACAACTTTGAGACTTGATTGTGGTTATATTTTCCCCAATCTAAACAGATGTCCCAGTTTACTGAGCAAGGTATTAGCAGTTGCTACAGTTTATCCGTAGTTTATCTGTATTTCAGAAAAACATCCTCAAAATTGTTTCACATTGAAGCATTCCATTACACTGAATATCCTTCGAATAAGCATTTCGAAGTGAATTTACCCGTCAATTATATTCTTAGTGTAAGGGCCTATTATGAATAAACCATAATTTGCCAGTAGTGCTTCAGTACTATGATTACTTGTCATGATGGACTGAATCTAATTATATACATATTTCCAGATCCTATTATTAACCTCCTAATCAACTTGCACTAAAACCTTTTTATGTTTGAGAAGAAAAAAAATAATTATCAAGACATTTTGCAAATCAATGGCTTCTTTACTTTAGTAAGATTAATCTCATATCAGAAAACCAAATCAAAATAAAACAATGTTGAGGTCACACTGGACTCTTTTTGAATTTTAATTTTCCAGCAGTCCTTGATCAAGATAATAATCAAACAATCACAGGCTTAACCCCATGAAATCTCAGTCTTTTAATTAAGTTCTACGGTGTGCTTTCTTCCTTTAGGGAGTCAAGAGGACATGATTCTGTCATATGAGCCTGTTATTCAACAAGAGAGTAAGTATTTATTTCATTCTCTAACACTGTCTTACACTCCATGTCCTCGGTTGAATAGTATTCTGTTAAATTTCTACTTTAATATTTTGTATTCTTTTTTTTAATTTGCTTGCAGTAAATTACGCCAGACCTGTTATAATCCTTGGACCAATGAAGGACAGAATAAATGATGATTTGATATCGGAATTCCCTGAGAAGTTTGGCTCTTGTGTGCCACGTAAGTATTTTTACATGTGTGGAAAACAGAAAATATTTTTTTCTTTCATTTTCTGTTGATCTTTTGTCACCAACATGCCCTGTTTGGTTTGCTTTACCATACAACTAATCACCTTCATGTTAAGAATGTTTTGAATAACTTTGGTTTGATTTCCCCATGTAAGTGTGATTGTCTGGTTAAGAGTTTAACCAGTGTTTACTTGGTTGGGGGGTAATTTCAGGGAAACATTCATATGGGAAAATAATAACTGCAATTTTGGTTGTTTAGTGGACACAACCACTTAAGTGCAAAATAAATAATAAGCAATCGTTGTCCAAAAACAGGCAAGGGTTAGTTCATGAAGAACAGGCAAAGAGAAGGAAGTCCATAGGAGAGTGGTCAAGGGTCAGACACAGGAGCAAGCGTATGCAGAAGGATAATCCAAGAGATTGAGTCAGAATACACAGAAACAGGATGAGGAACTTGAACAAGCGCTCAGGTAAAGTCAAGGCAGGGTGTACACAGGTGCCAAAACAAGGCAAAGTGACTGCTGTGAGAGGGGATCTTTATACAGGTGATGATTGGAATCATCACTTGAAAACAAGTGTGTCAAGTGATTCACTATGACTAAAATTCAGGAGAGGATGACATCTAGTGGTGAACAGGGGAAGGGACACGTGGTGCACGTGTTACAAAAACAGAATTGACATTTCAGACATGTCATTATATCTGAACACGATAGATTCAGTCGAGCCCTTTATCAATTTAGAGACCTTTTAAAAATGCCATGTATTGTCTCATTGTTTTGTGTGACTGATTTCTTGTTTTTGATTTCCTTTTCTGCATGTTTTGATCTTGCATGTTCTCATTTTACTCATGTATATTTCATCTATTTTTTAAAACCATATAAAGCAGCTAACCCGTCAGGGCAAGAAGGTAAGTCGATTAGTTATTGGTATATGTAAATCAGTAGTGAGAAATGAGAAGTTACATCCAATGGAAGAGTAAATCAGAATGTTATTACAGATCAGAAACTCTCATAATGCCGTCAGTGAAAGGAGACATTTATTTATTTATTAGATGTTTGTTCCAAGGATAATTAATTATTGAATCAGTATTGAGCTTTCATGTTATCTGCTTACAATAGTATAGTCCTTATTGTGTTTAAATTGTTTTTTGTTTAATATAATAACTAGAATGACTTGTTAAAAGAACATGCGTAAGTAACTAATAAACAAAATGAAACAATGCCCTTTCAATTAAATGTTATTTAATGTTCAGCTCTTAATGATATTGCTAGTTTTTTCTTTGTAAAAGGTAACATCTGTAGTATTTATGATAAATACTAATACTCTTGATAAATTGTATTTCAAGGAATTAAAAAGTGTTTAACGGTGAGCCAATTGAAAATTAATGCTCTTTTTTAAATTAAACATGAAAGATGAACAAACTACCCTAGCCTGACCGAAAAACACAATAACATGTCATTGATATCCATCTGTGCTGATGAATCTGGCACTGAATGGCAACAAACTCTTTTGTTTTTTTGCCTTATCCCTCAAGACACCACTCGACAGAAGAGAGACTACGAGGTCGATGGACGGGACTACCATTTTGTCATGTCCAGAGAGCAGATGGAGAAGGATATTCAAGAGCACAAATTTATTGAGGCAGGACAGTATAACGACAATCTGTATGGAACCAGTGTCCAGTCTGTTAAATATGTGGCAGAAAGGGTAAGAGTCAAGGTCAAATCATTGAATCTTTTTTGTTGTTGTTGTGGGGATATGGTTAATGGTTTCCCCCAATTGATCATTTTGCACACTTTTAAATTAATGACATTTGATATCCATCCTAAGGGTGTCAAGTATGACTCTCTGAAATACTTGTCACAGTCACATGGTGTGTTTGATTAAACGTAATTTCCTTTCTGATTCAGGGTAAACACTGCATACTGGACGTATCTGGAAATGCCATCAAGCGACTACAAGTAGCACAACTCTATCCCATTGCCATCTTTATAAAGCCACGATCCATTGATTCATTAATGTACGTTCTTTTCTCTCCTGTTATCCATTGTGTTGCCTAAATGATGAATGACTTCATGCCAAAACTGTTGCCTGTGTGTTTTCGTATTTGTTAAATAAGCTTTCCACATTGTTGGAAAGAGGCAAAGTTGTCATATTATATTTTAACAGAATAATTTCCAATTATTTCTGACTAAACAAAGGACTCACAACAAACACATATCCTCTTGAATCAGAACACTCCTCTGACATTCTAGTGAAGATTTATTTCCCATTATCTTCCCCACAAATGAACATCAGGTGAATTGGTGTATTTTGCATAAAATAAAGCATGGATCTCTCCAATAATGTGGACAACAGCAATTTAAATGTCAAACTTGTTCAAAGGCAATGCTCAACGTTTATGGTATTATTATGAGGTTGTTTCTCTTCCCATTGCCAGTAACGTTGGTCACATTACAATTGTGTTTGGCCAGTTGTAGGCTGCGTGTTAAAGATAGAGCCCTAAATCTGTCTCAACCTGCAAAGATTATGTGGGTCTAGTAGTTGCCAATGGCATACGGTTTGCTCTGAAATGAAAGTGATATATATCTTCTTTTTTTTAAATCTCATTTTATAGTAATTTATGAGAGTGTAAAATCAATAATGTGATCATAGTACAAGTCCTGCTTGCAACCTTAACCATTACCATGACAACCACATCCACTTTCCTCCCACCCTCTGTTCCCAGGGAGATGAACAAACGGCTCACTGAGGAACAGGCGAAGAAGACGTTTGATCGGGCCGTAAAACTGGAGCAGGAGTTTGGCGAGTTCTTCACAGGTACAGAACTCATTGTAACAAGTGGAACAATATCACATGCATACCATAATGACAATGTAGCTATTGGCCTTTCTTCAGGATTCTGTACTGATACGCCCTCTCTGTCTTTGCAGCCCTGGTTCAAGGTGACACCTTAGAAGATATTTACAACCACTGTAAAAGTGTTATAGAGGAGCACTCAGGGCCGTACATCTGGATACCTTCTAAAGAAAAATTATAAGACTCCACTTTGTAAAATAGTTTGAATTGTTATGGAAACGGCTAGTCTTCATGATTCAAGTGGACATTAAACTTTTCAGTTTCAATTTGAATGTCCTTGAATGTACACCACCAAGTGTTGAAACATTTTAGGCTGAAAGGAACTGTTTGTATAGTTCTAGATTTTTATAGGAAAATGTCAGTGGGAACTGAATAAATAAGGGGCATGTGTCCGTGTTGACACTGCGGAGTTCCAAAGGAACAATACAAGATGACGTCTGGGTCCTTCCCACCACAGGAAAGAAAAAAAAAGACAAAATGGCTGCCCCTCTTTCTTTATACCCAATGTTACTGGTTAGCACTCATTTTATCCAGACACCTCACATTAGTAGTTGACATTCTGCATCTATTCCCTCTTGCATACTACTTTTTTTTATTTTTTTTATTTTTTAAATTTATTTAATGAGATTGAGGCCAGGTTTAATTTTAACAACCCTAATCCTAATTATTTCTTAAAAATTGAAAATTGTTGTGAAGAAACTTCTGTTATCAATAAAGTGTGAAGAGAACTACTGTAAGTATAAAAAATATGACACTATATTTTGCTATTGATTGAGCACTACAGCACAGAAAGTACATATATATCATTGAAATATAACTTTGATTAAAAAAGGTTTAAAATCTTATTTTACCTGTGTAACGTGTGTTGGTAGATGTGTGTGGTAGATGGTAGCAGCATACTTAAACAGATATTAGATGACATGAAAGACTTCATATAGTCGATTCCCATTCAGTCACAACAAAGGTGCAATGCCATAGCTAGTAGCACCTGACTTGTAAACAGGAGGTACTGGGTTCAGCTCCCAGCAAGTTTTTTAAGTGTGAAGTGTGCACATCTTAGTGTCTGCATTGCACGTGAAACACTTCCATATAGATCCATGAGATGGCATGCCTCTGCTATGACAAAATGTGCCCGGCTAGCTCAGTCGGTGGAGCATGAGACTCTTAATCTCAAGGTCGTGGGTTCGAGCCCCACGTTGGGGGCTCTTTCATTATGCTGTCTGATACATCATCATGAAAGGGTTCATGTTGTTGATTCCCATATGATCTCAGTAAAGGTACTGTGGCTTTACTGTTAAAAAGTGACTGTTTTATCAACAGGCCATCCTAAATTAATCTCCCATCAACACCACCGAGTGTGTAAGTGCTGTGTTTTTTGCACTTTCACAGTTTGCTGACGAGGAGGCCTTTGGGTAACAAGAATGCCTCTGGAATTTTGAGTGTGTGCCCGGCCAGCTCAGTCGGTAGAGCATGAGACTCTTAATCTCAGGGTCGTGGGTTCGAGCCCCACGTTGGGCGCTGTTTCATTATGCTATATTATACAGTATGAAAGAGTTCATGTTGTTGGTTTGCAAACAAAGGTGCTGAAGCTTAGCTTGGTGAATTTGCCTGTCTTGTCAACAGGACATCCTAAGTTCAACTCCCATCAACACCACCTAGTGTGTGAAATATGTAAGTGCTCGTTTTTTTTCTTACTTGCACTTCCACATATTTTGCTGACGGGATGGCCTTTGGACACACGAGAACGCATCTGGATTCTTGAGACCATGCCCGGCTAGCTCAGTCGGTAGAGCATGAGACTCTTAATCTCAGGGTCGTGGGTTCGAGCCCCACGTTGGGCGCTGTTTTCTTATGCTGTCTGATACATCATCATGAAAAGGTTATTTGGTTACATGTAGTTGATTCCCATTTCATCTCAAATAAAGTGCTGTGACTTATCTGTTAGAAAGTGCCTGTTTTGTCAACAGCAGATCCTGGGTTCAACTCCCATCCACACCACATAGTGTGTAAGTGCAGTGTTTTTTGCACTTTCACATAGTTTGCTTGCGAGATGACCTCTGGACACATGAGACCGTGCCCAGCTAGCTCAGTCGGTAGAGCATTAGACTCTTAATCTCAGGGTCGTGGGTTTGAGCCCCACGATGGGCGATGGTTCATTATGCTGTCTGATCCATCATCATGAAAGGGTTCTCATGTTGTTGATTTCCACTTCATCGCATCAAAGGTTCTGTGGCTTAGCTGGGTGAAAGTGCCTGTTTTGATAACAGGATGATCAGGGTTCAACTCCCAGCAGTTTCTCGCAGAGTGTGTGTTGCTAATGAATGTAAACTTGTAAAAAAAAAATGGCCTTGTACTTTCATGTTTTATTTCACAGAATGAACAGACTTGCAAATTACGTTGGATAGCAATATTTCACAAACAAAACATATTACTGAAATTCAATATTGTTTTAAGTATGTACACTATTTATATTGATTATACAGACAAAGTTTTGCATGATCAATTCATAAAAAATAACTATTAACATTGCAGCATTGCATAGCAGAATTATAAAAATGATCAAATGTTCTTGAAAAAAGATTATAAAGACATGGGCTTACTTTTTATATTCATAAATACTCGTGTTTGAAGCCTGTTGGTCTGTTACATAACAGTGTCCAGCATGCTTACAGTCATTTTACAATGTGTGCACAATATGTGTTGGTTTTTATGATTCCATCTGAAATAGCGAAGAATGCACAGATGACAGGAGTGGCTGTCAGCTGATCCTGCGCGGTGCCCCTCCCCTCTACATGGCAGTGCTGTCATCAACCGGTCGTGGCAGGAAATAGACAGCCTTCTGGCCGAGGTGTGTCGAAGGGCCTGCTTTGGGCTGGCCGTTCTTCTTCAGGGCCAGATACCAGTTGCTGTACTTCCGAGACATGTAGGTGTTGTAATGGTTTTCTTCCATGGTCTCCTGAAAGTAGCACTCGTCCTGTAACGTGGGCTGGGTGAGCAGAGAAAAGGTTGAGCAAACGAAATGTACTCAATCCGAGACTAGACACTCACCAAACGAGGGTTACATTTAGTCATTTAGCAGACGCTCTTATCCAGAGGGACTTAAAGTAAGTACAGGTGCGTTCCCCCCGAGGCAAGTAGGGTGAAGTGCCTTGCCCACATCATTTTGGCACGGCTGGGAATCACACTGCAACCATCTGATTAATAGCCCGATTCCCTAACCACTCAGCCACCTGACTCCAAACACCATAAAGAGGGTCGACGGACAATGTATTTCCACACTTTTTTGTGAACTTTATACTTCAAGTTTAATTAAATGAATCCAGGTGATGGTAATTGGGATGCAGTCTCCAGTGACGCGCACTCACCGATGCAAAAACATGCCCATCTTTGTTCATGGCCAGGTAAAGTGCTGTTTTCAGCCCTTTTATGACTACAAGTCCCGCACTCACTGCTTTCACTCTCAGGATGGCTGCAAAAACATGAATAATGACATAACGACAAGGAGTCAAATACATCCGTCTGCCTCTAATAGGTAGAATAATATTACACAGAGGGTTTCAAGAATATCTGGACATTCAAAACAGTTTAATCAAATCAAAATGTATTTGTAGAATCATTTTGACAAGCAATGTCACAGAGGGCTTCACATACGCCCATAGAACTGCCCCTCAAGACATTGGATATTTTAGCCTTTTATTAGTCTTATCTATTATATGTATTGTCCATTGTATGATTTGATGTGAACTTACATATCAAATTGTGTCTTTATTTCTGAGTAAACTCATGTACAGCCAGTTTGATATCTAACTCCATTAAAGAGATATCAAATCAAGTTATGTGATTATTGAATTACAAAGAGTTTTATGCCGCATGTAAGGAGTATGTGACTCAGCTTCAATGGTTGGTCTGATGTTTAACGGTGGGGGAATGGTGTCTCCACTTATTCAGGCGTACCGTGAATGTCGTTTTCCTGCCTGCTACCGGTGACAGTCCCATCCGGTAGAATTCTCAGATGATGTCCGCCGTTCATGCTGTAGAGACGGGTGACAGGTTTGTAGTCTTGTTGTGACAGGTCAAGAGTTGATGGTCCCAAAGACAGGACAGAGATGTCTCCCTCTGTCATTCTGAAAAGCGGTCGGGGACACACCACAGTGCCCACTGGATGTGCCTGTGGCTGGAAAACAGAGGGAGTTTGCACTGAGATCACAAGCCCCTAATGAAAACAGCTCTGACATGGTTTAATACCACATTGACTGTAAATGCATCGACTCTCTCCATACCAATATCAGAGGCAAGAAGACAACTGTACATTAAATATTGATCATACGCTTAAGATAATTGGCCTATAAAAATATTCAAACCACCAATAAGCCCTCATATTTTTACATACACTATTGTACATCTACAATAATACTTCACTTTAGTTTGTTTGGCTATGTTACTAGGTACAGTATGTGAGAAAAGCAAATGCCGTGATTTACAGGAACCATAGATCACCTGTCAATCCCAAAATCAGTCACCCAGAAAACCAAGTCGGAAACCCTTTGCCAAATCCTCACAGTCTTCCAAAGCCTTTGCTGACCTCCTTCGCCATAAACAATTCAGCCCTGGCTGGAAGTAAAAATACAAGCCGTATCTCTTATTCCTCAGAAGCAGTTCACACAGTCCAACCTGCCCTGTCGAATATGAAGAACACGGCCAACCAGCCTGCCGCCGTTGCAACTGTTTTTATCTAGGGGCCCTTTGACTCCGCATCCGGAATGACTTGGAAATCCATCAGTCCAGCTTTACCCGGCTGACTGCTTAAGAAGTGGAGGAGAGAAAAAACAGCCGCAGGAGGAATGTGAGGCTTGGCCCACACGGACTCCCAGCTGCGGCAGCGACAGAGCGGGGGAGAGGAGGGGAGGGGAGGGTGCTGTGGGAGGAAACACGCAGCCATACGGGAAGTGGAGCCAGGGTGCCAGACTGCTGCAGTGGGACCACACTAAGAAAACCCTCTGGTGTTAGTGACGTCCGGATGGTGCCTGGCCCCAAAGTGGGAAGAAGAATCTCCAACACTGGCCTCGGATCAGCTTCGCTCCCCCTCCTCCTAAGAGGGAAGGTCACCTCTCAGGAGGGTCAGCTGACCTCGGATCAGCCCAGGAGCCCAGACAGTGTGGGACGGCTGAGCGGGACATACCTGCGACAAACCCACCAGCCAACATGGCTTCCTGTTCCCCTCTTCCAGTGTGAGGCTGGACTGGTCCCCCGTTCCTTAGTGGTGAATGTGCGTGCAGTCTTCAGCCGGCAGTCTCGTGGGTACAGCTGGTTTCCTCACAGTGCTAGGAGGGGCAGTGTGGCACCCTCTGTATTTGTGCGCCATCGCATTGCCCCCCCCCCCTCTACGCTGACGTCAGCAGGGTCTATTTCGGCAGCTGCTCGTAAGACACTATGTTTACCCAGCAGGCTAACTCAGTGACGCGGAGGGCAGCCTGAGCGAAGGCCTGCACCGCCGGGAAGTGAGCTGGATGCCTCTGACCCGACACATTCCTACTAGGGTGTCTTGGAGACACGGGAGAACGACACAGGTCCAAACATTCACAGGGATTCGCGCAAGAGACGCCAGGGACACATCTGTGACAAGCGGTCACAAATCCCCTCGACGCCCCCCCGCCCCGTTTTGCCCAGCACATGTTATGTCTTCTCTGCTGTAGCAGCCAACACATGGCAACACTGCCGCAACTCCGCAGATAGAAGTGCGGGAAGTATGCGGTCCGCCCTGAATTATTGACGGGACTCTTCTCTCTCTCTCTCTTCTCCCAAACTGCCCCGGTTTCATTATTCATTCCGAGTGTCTGCCTTGCAAATCATTTATAAGACTGGGGCAGAGCTCTGTACAAATGACTGTTGGTCACAGTCTTTCTATCCTACTCTCTCCAGACACAAGAACTAATGACATAATAAGGAATTGTGATTATTATTATTATTAATATTATCAATATTCACATACCTAATTGCTCATGCTCTTATGGTTCTTCCCTTTGGCACTTATTTTTTGGTTGTTCACAATTTGTGCTTCATGTTTTGGCTACCCGCAATGCTTTGGGGCTATTGTGTTGTTATTATCAATGACCTATGCACTTTGTAAAGCTCTCTCTTGGAAGTCGCTTTCGATAAAAGTGTCTGCTGAATGAATAAATGTAAATGTAAAGGATGGCACACGTCAGCACATACTGTGTTTACATGTAAACTATTATTTCAAACCAACCCACCCATGTGTCTTTCAGTTATTATTCGTACCAATCAGACGTTGTGTTGAAACTACTTCACACTTACAGACCTAGTTTGAAAGCAGTTCCGTTCCTCCAGACAGTATCTGCAGGAGCAGGTTTTTTTGTAAAAAAGTTTACAAATGTTTCATATTCTCACAAACCTTGTTGCAGTGAGCATTGTGAAACATATACCCTGTTCATTTTTAACAATGACACATACCATGACCACCCGGTAGTGGTATCTGGTGAGGTTTGCTTTGGTCCATGACTATCTTGTTAGATAGACTCAGTCTTCGATTTAAAGACGAGCCGTCAATACCTATGACAACCAGGAGGTGGCGCAATCTTCTAGCAAAACATTTTAATCGGCTGAGGAAACCCAAATCAAATCTAACCCCGGTCATACAGATACATTGAAAGAATTGTTCTGTCTTTATGGCAGGACAATCGGCCAGCAATCGGTTTAGCCCATTCTTTCTGTAAAGTTGAAGACAATTTAGGAATACGTTGACAATCAAGTGCAGGCTGTCAGCTTTAATTTAGGCTAAAACATTGTTTGTGGTGTCAGATGATTATGGTTGGATGATGTTAATGGTTCACAGATTTAAGGCAGTCATTGTTTCTAAAGGATGTCACTTGTGTCTTTCCAAAGATTTTTGGTGCATAAAATGGGAGACCGTTTGATCTCATGAGATCATTCTCTAATTAAATCTGTCAACGGCACTTTTGCCATCAGTCAAACTTAAAATGCTCGAAAACCAGAATAAAATATGGCTGGTTAATAGTCGGGATTTTGTTTCTAGCGGCAGCCTACTTCAGGGTGTTTAATTGTTATGTCTTTTGTTATGAAAAATTCCGTTTCAGGAAGGTACACTTTATATTAGGCTGCTGACAGAATAGGCGACCCACAAACTAGTGAGAAAACTGTGTAAGAAAACAATGGGGATAAACCAAACAATTGTGTCTACTACTATAGACACACAAACAATGTCTGGCAATATCTCTCGAAAGAAACTCCATCCAATAGGCAATGTTTGTTTTCAAAAAGAGTGAATACATAAAGAGCTATTTTGTCTTTGTCGCTCATCGTGGGGTTGTTTCATACAATATTGAAAATCGGTGTGACCGAAAGCGAATTATAGAAATTCCCCGCTCGACTGACATCACTTTTCGTGTCCAACCATCTTTCGTCTTGTAAAAGTGTAGCTCGTATCACTTCTTTAGACTCTTCCTGAACCTAACAATGCCATTGGCTGCAGGAAGCATCAGTCATAGGATTATCTGTTTCGGGGTAGGTTGATACGGACGCCGATGACTGAGAGAAAGCTCTGCTTTTAAAACGCCCAGGAAAGAACCCGCAACTACCCATACTATCTATTCCTTCAATTTGCTTGACCACGGTGACGCCGACTTGAGGAATGCTCAAGTTTACCAGAGATCTTTGACAGCTGCGCATTAATTCATCCTTCCGTAGTCTACTTTCCCTTCGGAGCAGGAACAGTTTTTTGGACTGTGTTTTTGAAATGCGGTTTGGATAGGATCAGCGATAAATAGAAGCCTATTTCCACGTTTGCACGCTTGCATGCCATCAAAAGCAAGATAACTGGGTGGATGCTGTGCTTACAGTAATGTAGTCAGGTGTCTGGATCATTTCGCCTACTGTGTGGACATCTTATCTTTGGATTGGACATCACCACCAGTCAAACATTTTATTCCTCCTCCGACCTTACTGGTGCCTGTAGTCAGGGTGGAAACATGGGGTTGCCCGCCCTGGAGTTCAGTGACTGTTACCTGGACAGTCCTCAGTTCCGAGAGCGATTAAAGTCGCACGAACTGGAATTGGACAAGACGAACAAGTTCATAAAGGAGCTGATCAAAGATGGGAAGGCACTCATCCAAGCACTGAAAAGTAAGTCGGTCCTTTTAGGAATGGAAAGAAAGAGCTCTATTGCTTGCAACAATGTAGCACTTCGTGATGACTGTTCTACTTCGGTTTGAAATGTCCACTAAACTGATTATTTTAAGAACGGCTCTAGTACGTCATTTATTCACGTAGAATATGATACTGTAAAAGTTACATGTATTTCAGAAGTTATTATAATAGTAAAAACGGTGTTATTATTACACTACTGTACCATTGTATATGTAGTATGATGTGAGACTTAATCATCAGCAGCTTGCTTGTCAGTAAATAGACAGGCTTTGGTGACAGGTGTTTGTTAAATATCGCCCAACCTGTATTCATCATCGCCCCATTTAGAAGCCTCTGTTTACACACTGTTATTATACCTCGCGTTTTGTGACTCAAAGTAGTACACTACCTGAATATTCCACTTCACTCTGTTTGTGATGGAGGCTCAAAGCGCTGCAGGCCAATACATTAAAAGCTTTGCCCTTTATCACTCAAAGCTCCCATCAGCTGACTTTGACAATCTGGACAGTTCTGCCTTTGTCCGTGAGGACGATCCAGAAATCAAACAGAGAGACCATTACCCCAGGGTCAGAGGGACGCTAGATGGGGAGGGAGAGAGATAGGGAGAAAGAGACGTTGTTTTTGGTTGTTTCCGAACTTAGCAAGATGGTACTGGCATGTTCTGTCCTGCCTGCCTGCCTGCCTGCCTGCCTGCCTGTCTGCCTGTCTGTCTGCCTGTCTGTCTGTCTGTCTGTCTGTCTGTCTGTCTGTCTGTCTGTCTGTCTGTCTGCATGTTGTGTGGTTTCTGTGGTCAGCCCTGAGCTAGCAGCACCAGCAGCAGCAAGCCCTGTTTCAGCAGACTCTGTGTCGCGTGTAAAATCCCATGTCAACCCGTCATTATACCCAGATGACACATCCCTGCCCAGTGACCACAAACACGGGTTCTGTTAATTACTGAAAACAAAATCCCCTCAATTATTCTGCTACTGGTGGTGCTGGAGAAGACTGTGTGTTTTCCGATATCTCTGTTTTAGTGACAAACAGCGGAAAGGAAAAGCCCCCCCAAAATGCTGTCCGTGGTGAACCTCACCTCGCTTCAAGACGGTACTTATCTTTATCTCGGGCCTACATCTGCTTGAGCGATCAATCCAAGGAGCACAGATGGGGACTGTCACATTCACATCTATGGCAGCTAGCTTTTCATGTTGTTTTTTCTCATATAACCATAGACTTAACGTCTAAAAGGCGAGACAGCTCATTTGAGTTGTTTCGGTGTGTGTGTGTGTGTGGACCATTATGTGAAACCGGAGTGGATGTGTACCGCAAGGCCCAGTTAAATGATCCGATGTCACCAGATGGAGGGTAAGGGAATCGGCCAGGTCTAGAGTTCTTTTTATACGACCAGGGCCCACATTCAATCTCCTCCGTAGCGCCGTGTTGACTGCCTGTCCTCAGGGCTGGATGATGACCTTTTCAATTTGTAGGAATGACCTCCAGCTGTATCTGACCCTTATTGCTTACGAAGGGGCTGATTTAAAGTTACCTCGCTCCAACCACCCCTTCTCTCCTCTCTCTCTCTCTCTCTCTCTCTCTCTCTCTCTCTCTCTCTCTCTCTCTCTCTATCTCTCTCTCTCTCTCTCTCTCTTCCCCTCCTCCTCTCTCTCTCTCTCTCTCCTGGTAGAGGTCCCTGTCTGTGGTTAGCAGGCACAGCAGTGTTCACCTGTCTCCTCTGGTGATGGATGGTAGGCCTTCCCACACACACACACACACACACACACACACACACACACACACTGACTGGTACTTTCACAGCTGTGGTGAGGGGATTCACATTTTTCCTTGGTTGGGGAGAAGAGAGATATCGGGGGTCTCCGCTGTCACCAGGGAGACGGAGAGAGAAGGCCGTGCTGAACATTAGTCCAGTTCGACTGCCACGAGAGAGAGGAGGAGGAGAGGGGGAGAGAGGATGGGGGGAAGGAGGGGGGGAGAGAGGAGGGGGGGGGAGAGGATGGTTGGAGGCAGGGGGGAGAGGGGGGGAGAGAGGATGGGGGGAGGGAGGCAAGGAGGAGGGGGTGTTGCTATTGCTCAAGGCATTCCGCTGAATACGTCAGATGGAAACAAAGGACAAAATGTGTGTGTGTCTGCGTGTGCGCGGCCGTGTGATTGTGTGTGTGTGATGAGGCTGGTGGGGGTTGGCATGAAGGAAAGAGGGGGGGGTGAATATTCTTTGAGCAGTGACGTCGTGGGGTTAGGAGAGGTGGGGGGGGGGGTTCGAGCAATGCTTCTTCTATTGTCAAGGGATCTTCTTAGATCAGCCCACAAAGAGGTGTGTGTGTGTGTGTGTGTGTGCAAGAGAAAGTTGCACACCTTCGTTCTCCTCCAGGCGTCACAGACTCCTCTGTGTCTCCACCTGCCCTCTCCTACGAGACGCACCCACTGTGGCCTCACTGAGTTGTGTCCACAGCCACGGCGGCTGCGGTCGCCTGCCGCATGCAGTGTCCGTGCTGCGTTGTGTTGCGGCGCCGTTCATCTAGAACCTTCTCGTCTCCCTGCGTCCCTGCGGTCATATGGATAACTGGCTGCTGCAATGCAGAT
>NC_140380.1:6615000-6642500 GCF_054491055.1 Hypomesus nipponensis | reverse complement strand
TGGCTCCCCCACACCCTGGCTGTCCTGGTGGGCTCGTGGCCAGGGCCTGGGGCAGGTGTCGGGGAGGTCAGGCAACACGCACCCACATGCTCCCGCATGCGTGCATGGATGCATCCAGAACACACGTCCGCACACAGGCACCAGCCACACACACACACATGCTCACACATGCACCACGCAGCACAGAAACCATCCAAGCCACACAGTTCATTGCTGTGCTGCGCAGAGCAATTTGCCAGCCAAAAGTCAGACTTTCCTTCTTTTTTTTTTCTCTCTCTTGTCTCTCCTCTCTTCTACCCTTTTCCGTGCTCTCTGTGTCGACTGGATTGTGTTTACGCTGTACGCACGCACACACACGCGCGCGCGCGCGTGCGGAGCGAAGCTCGCTTAGGGGTTTAAAGTTAACCGTCATGGCTTGCTGTTATAATGGGATTGTCCCGATGACCTAGAATCCTTCTAGCACCCTCGGGGACCAAGGAGAGGAGAGAGGAGAGGGTAGGAGGGGCTACGTGGATTATCCCGGTATCACTGCCCAAAATCTGCCCCATGAACGGTGCGTGTTTCTAACGAGAGAAAGGGGTGGGGGTGTGGGGGGGGGGGAATCGCACATGCAAACATGTCCGATGAATATTCATGGGGGGAACGCCCAATGCCGTCGCCGCTGAGAAACGACTCGTAGGAGTCTTGGAGAGGATCACAGACAGGGGTTTTGCCCTTCATCCAATTCTGTTTTGAAGTGGGAATTTTCAGCCCCCTCGGGGGGGTTTGTTTTCCCCTGCTTGTTGTGTAACGGCTCAGTTGAAAGAGGGCCACCGAGGTTCTGAGGCCCGGGTCACTGGGGGGGGGGGGGGGGGGGGGGGGCGCGCATCTGATTGGACCAGCGGCGAGGTGATCTCTCGTATGGTCTGTCATGTGATAACGGCTGTGATCTCTGAGGCCGCTGTAAAAGTGCATCTCTCTCTCTCACCCTCTCTCTGTCTCTCTGTCTGTCTGTCTCTCTCTGTCTCTGTCTCTCTCTCTCTCTCTCTGTCTCTCTCTCTCTCTCTCTCTGTCTCTCTCTCTCTCTCTCTCTCTCTCTCTCTCTCTCTCTCTCTCTCTCTGTCTCTCTCTCTCACTCTCTTTCACTCTCTCTCTGTCTGTCTGTCTCTCTCTCTCTCTGTCTCTCTCTCTCTCTCTCTGTCTCTATCTGTCTCTCTCTCTCTGTCTCTCTCTCTCTGTGTTGCGTTCTCCCTCTTCTGTCTGGCTCCTGCCTCTTCTGTGTGTTCTCTCTCTCTCTCTGTGTCTTCAGGCTCTGTCCTGCCGCATCCGGCCACAATGAAAGCCGATTGAATGAGGCCACGCCGGGGCGCCTCGAGTCAGCCAATCAGCACCGAGAAGGCTGCTCGGTTTCCAGGTCAAGAGTCACACCAAGCGGCCGTGGCACGGTGCAGGGAATGCCGAGTGCCTTTGTGACACCCCCGTGACGAAGCAGTGCACTTGTGGTGGTCCCGTGCGTCGGTGCTGTTTACACAGCCCAGTTCAGTCGCTGTGGTTTGTCGTCGTGTAAACACACGCGGAGGGCACGTTAGCACGGCCAGGGTGGTAGCGCTGCATGAACCGTGCTGAAAACATGCAGACAAGGTGACCCCCCCCCCCCCTCCCCCCTCCCCTCGGTCACGACCGGTAACAACACCAGAGACTCTCTGTCCTTCCCTGCAGTGGCTCAGCCAATGAGCAAGGTTAGTTTCATACAAATGATTGTTTTGAAGAGGGACACATTGAATGTTAAGGTTTCTGGACAACATGGAAAGCAAGAAACGTTTGTGTGGAAGTTGTTTCCTAGTGTCGGTGTGGGACTGTGTTCTAAACAGACTGCACCTGTGACATTATTTGTATGTTGCACTTGAGTTATTGCCCCTGCCCAGTCAGAAGAATTATGTAATACTGCAGTTATGTGATGTTCCACTGTGTCTGGTTAAATACAGACTGTTCCCTGGCACCAACTACTGAAATACTGTTAGGACTGTGCACTTCTGGTTCTTGATTATCTGCTATTTCATTCTGGATGAAGTAAAAATGGAACTAAAGAACTGGGTTTCTTGTGTTCATGTGGACAGGAGAACTGGTTTTATACGGAAGTGTGCAGAGTAGTTGACCAAACCGCGGGTGACTTGTGAGAAGTCATGTTGGACGCAGGCTTTTGTTTCCTTTGGTGAGTAGCAGCCAGCAGCCAGGCCAGGGCGGAGCTGTGAGAATGTCCAGCCGGAACTCCACATCTCTAAACAGCCGGAGGAAAGCGACTTTGCGATGATCCAGTCATGTTTGGCTCACGCCAGACACTGTCTCTGCCTTTAACAGATCCGTTTTTCCCTCTCTTTCTGGTTGAGTCCTTTCACTGTCCCTCCCTCCCTCCCTTTTTTCCAAATCTTCTGCTCGAAGCATTTTTCTCGCTGCGGAGGGGGACCTCTCGAGGGGCCGGTTGTGACTAAGCGTCCAGGCTACCTCCCGCGTCGTGGATCTTTTTGCGCGAGCCACGCGAAGCGAGCCCGCTGCCTATTTTCACGACGGCCTCCGGTCGCGGGTCCCCTGCCGCGGGTCCTGCCTTCAGCCCGAGCGGGCTCTCGGTGGGGCCGGTGCTGTGTCAGTGGCAGGCGAGGCCGAGCCAAAACTGTGTGGAACACCTCGCCTGCCTGCCAGCTCCGGGGGTCAGGGAGAAACCCAGAGAGAAAGCGAGGCTGGAAGGAAGAGGGCGAGCGAGAGAGGGAAAGCGAGAACAGCCAGTCTTTTTCCTGCTCTTTTTTGTTGTTGTGTGGCCCCGTTGCTAGGACACCGGAGCTATGCGGCCGAACATTGACAAGGCCCTGTCCTGGGACGAGAGAGAGAGACTGCAGAGAAAAGAGCTCGGGGAAAGTAAGACTGGGGGGGGGGGGGAAGAAAAGGGGGGAAACCCCTCTGGGACCCGGGTGCTCCTCGGCGTGATAGTCACGCACGCATGTCTCCCCGCTCGGTCGACCGGTCTTTTTCCGCGTCGTCTTTTGTTGTTGCCTGGTGACCTATGCTTGTGGTTAAACTGTACAGTTGAGTCCGGCTCCCTGGCACGCTCTGGTCTGGAATACGACTATGGCGTGGGAGGCATGGACATCAGCTGTTAGCGAGGACAACCCCAGTGTTATCTCTCTTTAAACACAGTGCTCCTCAGCAATGCTCCTCAGCAATGTTCTGGTCAGTCCGGAAGGGCAAGAGTGAGTGTGTGTGTTTGGGGGGGGGGGGGATGAGGCAAGTAGGGTGTGACCTCATGTTCCCATACGGCCCCTCTATCAAAGTTTTATAACACACACACATACACAAACACACACACGGTACACACACATACACTGACAGATATCCCACTTCCATGCCTTCGCTGGCCCTGCTGACACATGCAGATGTTATGAAAGCCAGCTGTTAAAGACAGACAAAGGCCATGTTTCCAGTGTGGGTATGTGTGTGTTGTGTGTGTGTGTGTGTGTGTGTGTTTACCATACACCAAGGCCAGGTTTCCTGGGCCTACTAGGAGAACATAATAACACAATGTGAAGCACTCAGGCATTTCATTTTTTACTGAGCCAAGTAGTTCTGTAACTATGTGTTCATGCATGTATTCGCTTGCCTGGCCTGCACACACTTGTATATTTGTCTGCTAGCTCTGAGGGCGTGTGTGTGAAGTCACACCCTCTCATGCTCCCTCGGAGATTGCCACGCCCTGCGGAAAGTTCCGGAAGCTGAGGAATAGAACCAACAATGAACTGGATTCAAATATAGAGTGTGAATTAATAGAGACAGAGAGAGTGAGTGTGCTGTGTGTGTGTATGGGGGTGTCGGGCGGTAGAGAGGGAGAGGGAGAGGGGGAGATGGAGAGAGAGGGAGAGAGAGAGGGAGAGAGGGAGAGAGGGAGAGAGAGGAGAGGGAGAAGGGGAGAGGGGGAGAGGGAGAGAGGGGGGGAGGGAGAGGGAGAGGGAGAGAGGGGGGAGAGTTAAGGCCATCCCTGTGAGCCTTTACAGTGCAACCATTCAGTTCATGTAAAGAATAGGCCCATCTAGACATGGCTTCCTCTCTCTAACCCTTTGTGTAAAGGAACATTCAGGCTATTTCCCCCGCCCCCCCCCCCCCCTTCTCTGTTGAGTCGTGCAGTCTCTTCCTTTGTCAGTCTGCCTGTCGCACTGTGACCTCTCCTTCCCTCCCCCTGTCTGTCGGGGAGGAGGGGGGTGGGGTGGGGGGCAGAGAGCACACCAGGTCTGGGCCTTACGCAGCACTAAAAGCACAAGCGGGGGATATATACACAAGTGGCAGTAATTAGCGTGCGATTGAGAGGTATGCGGAAATCGACGTGTGTGTGTGAATTTTGGTCGGTTCTGGGTCGGTGTTGCCTTGAGCAGGGCGTCATTTGAGTGTGTGTGTGTGTGTGTGCGTGTGTGTTCTAGTGGACAAGGGAAGCAGGGTCGAGGTGGTGGCATCGGAGGATCTAGAGGCAGAGCTCGTTGGCCGTTGTGCCCCCTCCCTCCCTCCCCCCTCCTCCTCTCCCCTTCCACTGTACAGGGGTGACACAGAAAAACACACACTAATACACACACTAGGATCAACACACTCCATAAAGGGCATATGCATGGTCAGAGGGGGGGGGGGGGACACACTTCAGGATTAGATTATGAACGGACCATAAAGCGCATATAAAAATCCAGCCATGCAAGACTACCTTTGTCCAGATTATAAAGTCTAGTCTGGGTGGGATTATCATATTACATCCCAACTGAGTGAGGGATCACTTTAGTGGGGAAGGTTAACTGAATCACCCCCGAGGTTGTAGCGTTAACTCTGAACCAGACCAAAGACACTCTGATATGAGTAGATTACTCGGTTCCTTGGTAGTTTAGCCTAATAGCCTTTTGCCAGAGACTTTTGCACATTACTGTACGTATTTATATTTGCACACATACATATTCAACAAGTGTGTGTGTGTGTGTGAAGCTGACAGGGCAGAATAGAGGAAAGACGTCCAAAGGCTGACTTCCTGTTGACCCTGGGGTCACCCTAAACTCTCGGAAGGAAGTCATCGCTCTTTCTTTCCCCTTCTACTTCCTGTTTGTCTCTGACTGCTTCCTCTTTTTCCCCCTCCCCTTTCTCAGTTTTGTGTCTTGATATTCTGGACTAGACTAACTTCCCCACCACCACCATCCCTCCAACACCCTCCCTCCCTCCCACACACACACACACACGCTGACACACACACACAGCCCGCATTAAGAGACTACAGCGCGGGCGTGTGCTCAGGACAGAGAGGGAGAGAATGGAAGCTCCGAGGGCTCAACGGACAGCAGGTCAAACGGGGACCGACTGGTAGTCCGCAAACCGACATCACTAAAACAAAAGCAAAAGCCCCACAAGTACAGCCCTATAAGCCTGTAAACCAATGCAGCCTCCTCTACGCGCCTAGCCCCAAGCAGAGCGGCCCTCGCACGAGTAGCTAGTTTCCGCTCCAGCTAGCGCAGCTCCAGGACTGATGTTGTCCCGGGCTTCAGTCGCTGGTCCACCCAGTGCTGTCTAACTGGGCCTCGCCTCCTCTGTGCTCCACCCAGCCCTGTCAGAGCCGCTACCCTGGGTCTGGTTCCTTAGCCGCCTGGGTCGACTCAGGAATTAGACCAACGCCGTGTGACTCAAATCTGCCTTTGTCTTCTGACATGAATGGTGTTTCTATTCAGATGAATGTCTAACAAAGACTGTGATTCTGGCGTTCGCTGCATGGATATCCTGTTCATATGGGCTACAGGGCCACTTCTGTGACGTGAGCGTGCGTGTGTGTGTGTGTGTGTGTCTGTGCATCTGTGAGTGTGTGTTTTGAAGTGCAGTGCCGCTACCCTGACTCTAGCTCATTACAGATTCCCTTTGTGCTGTGTGTGTGTCTCTTGTGTTTCTTCCTCTGTGTGTGTGTGTGTGTGTGTGTGTGTGCGCGTGTGTGCGCGTGTGTGCGTGTGTGTGCGTGTGTCAGAGCCACGGAGAGGTCCATGCTGTGGTCACGGGACAGGGGCTGTTAAAATGATCACTCTCACACACACACACACACACACACACACACACTCACATTAAGTTTGATCCTGCCAGTGAGTAATTGTAGTATTAATGGTGCACTCGACGTCCCACAGTCCCTCAGCAGCTGAAATCTTAGACGCTACGATAACATTTAGCCATGTGTCGCTCCGCTACCCACCCACACACACACGCGCACGCAAAAAACACACTTCACAGCTCCTCCGCTGTTATCCCTCCGTCTACCCACACTGCGACGTCACGTGGTGTTTGGCCCAGCTGCTTTAGCTCAGCACTTCCTGGTTGAACCAGGCAGCCAGACTCTCGATTGGCCGACGCCTCTCGACCTACCCCCGGGGGGGGGGGGGAGAGCTGAACGGGGTGGCACCGTTGTGCGCGAGCGTCGTGTGTTTACGTGCGTGTGTGTCATTGTGTGTTGGCCTGTGAGGAGAGGTGTCAACGCGGTCACTTATTTTTAGACCCTGCCGTGCCTCGAGCTTCGCTCTGTTTCCTCCGGTCTCCAAGGACACACACACTGCCGGCTGTGTGTCTGAGGTAACCTGCCGTCCGTGGAAACACACACTGTAGCAGTCCCAGAACCCGTAGGCTTACAAGAGACACCCCCCCCCCCCCTATCAGTTCACTGGAGGTCACAGATAAGCCCTCGTTCGCTTGGAGCGCGCGGAGATGTCAAGGTGTCCCACAGGAGATCTCTGCCCCACCCCCTACCTCCCTCCTCCCCCCAGGGCCCCTCCCATTGTTTTGCTAGGTTTTGCTCGTTTGAGGTCGGTTTACGTGGCTGCAGTTCGTCAGGCCAACAATGTGGTTCGTATTAGGGAGCTATCCAGCGAGCCTCACAACTCTGAAGGTGCTGAGAGCTTTTCCGCGGTGTGACTGGGCGTGCGCGTGCGTGTGGTTTCTGTGCTGCAAAGTGGTGTGGTGGGGGGGGGGGGGTTGTGCATGTTACCGGTGCCAGTGTTGGCAGAGTCTCTGGGGTGACAGAGTGACACGGCGCACAGCTTTTTATTAAATACCACATTGTTGTCAGTTGTAGTGGATCTGGCGTTTGTAGTCCAGGCTCTAAACCTGACGCCAAACCCAAGAGAAAAACCCAACAATTTGCACACTCGCTGATACTCATCACAACGACTGGAGTCGTTCTTTTAGATGGACGGCGGCCGCAGTTCTAAAGAAATGTGTATTTCTCGGGGATATCCTGGAAGCTCGTTTTACGGGCGTCCGTGTGTTCTGTAGCATGTGCATACACTGCCAGTTAAATAGCATTCAAATCAAATCTCAGAGGCCACTATCCCAAACGGCTTCCACAGGTGAGGCAGGGAGGTTTAGGTGTGGTGGTGTGGACCCCTCCTGGTCTGGGTGGGGGTTAAGGGTGAAGACCCCCTCTGGTATGGTGGTGCGGAGCTTTACAAGACCGGAGTTTCCTTCTGTGCACAGTGAAGGAGACTAGAATGGAGGCTCGACTCAGACACGTTTATATCTCCTCAACTGTCGGGAGAGGAGCTGTCGTCAGTTTGGGGGCCGAGAAAGAGAGGGGGATAAAGTGCGCGTGTGAGAAAAAGGGTGAGGAAATGATACAGAGAGGTGTGTGTGTGTGCGTGCGGGGGATGGAACACCCTGCAGAGTTGAGCGAGGTTAGGGCTGAAGGAGGCACGAGGGTGTGACAGGCGCTATGATGTGCCAGATGGAAAAGAGTGACCTTTCCCAGACAGTCCCGCTCCATCCGCTCCGACCCCGTCGTTGCCAGTCACTCCGTCGATGGACACCCCCTCGCCCCGCCTGTTTCATATCTGCTGCACTGATGACGTGTGTGTGTGTGAGACAGACCCAGTAGTCAGTGTTCCGTACAGCACAGAGCCATGCTCCCCCCCCCCCACACACATACACTTAAAAAAACGCTAGCATCCACACAGTATGTAGCATTGATCATGTAGGATTAGAGCTTAATCATTCCAACCGCTATCCGATTGTAGAGAGACCCCCCCCTTCCCCCCCCCCCCCCAAAAAAAATATATGCTCCGTCAACCGTCCAGGTGCAGGGTGGTGAGGTCACGGTGGTCACGTCCGGCCGGGTTTCCATTCTGTGTGTGTAGCTGGTCCTGGTTCCGAGGGGCACGCGTCCTGGTTCTCTAGCCCGCTCGTGTGCCGCACCTCTGACATGGCCTTTTAGACCTCCCTGTAGCAAACCTGCCCGACACGGAGTGGGGGGAAAATAACTTTTAAAATCCTCCTCAGAACCTACTCTTTCGATACGTCTACGCGCCTGCTTCCCGCTAACCCTTCTGTGTCACTCTCTTTCTCCTCTCCTCCAAGATCTCTCCACCGCCAAGAGGAAGTTTGCCGAGTCACTCGACGAGTTCAAGTTCCAGTGCATCGGCGACGCCGAGACGGACGATGAGATCTGTATCGGTGAGGAACGTTCGCAAACATAGAGGTGTCGCTCGCCGGCCCTGTTTACTGCGACAGTTTCCCCTTGCATGACTTTTATTGGACACTCAAAACTGCTGTCATGATTTGGACGATGTTGTTTTATTATTTGCCTGCGCTCATGTGTTTTGTTCTGTACCTGTGTGCTTAGGTGCTTTTAAATGTTTGCTTTTAATGTTTTATATCCCATCAACCAACCAGGCCCTGCAGATGAAAATGAGCCAAGTGCTCATGATAATGAACGTGTATTGGCCCTTGTTAAGTAAAATAAACAACAGTCATCAGAAACGGCATAACTTGGCTGCTTTTTTCGGTCGTTTGGCCACACCTAACAGTTCAGCACCCATCGGTTCCACCCACAATTATCTCCAACTGACCCTTGGCAGCATTTGCAGCAACTGCAACCACACCGGTTGGATTATCACCCAACCTTGCCGAACAGCGTTGTACAACTTCCTAGCTCCAAGTAGAACCAATCGAAACTCGAAGCTGGACAAAACACTTCCTCCTCGCGTGTTTAAGGTCTCAGGTTCTCTTTGTGATACGAACATGACCCGGAGGGCTGATGACATGATGGTTATGAAACACAATAGGCTCTGATGGTGCTCTTGGTTAGTGGGTTTGTCTCTAGCCTTAGAGCACCCCACACACACACACACACGCACGCACTCCCACCCCCCAGCAAAATCCACCACCACTCTAACTCAGTAGAACTTCGACTGACCTCAACTGGTCTAGAAATCTTCGAAACCCATGTGATCAGGTTCACCGCCGAGTTTTATCACCTTTTATAAAATGCGAAGTGCCTTTTAAACGGCATACCTCACATTGGTCTACGGGTATCTACCCTTTTTTTATGGCGCAAATCAAAAGTCCAAGTTAGAAACTTTGGAGACAACCTCCTGGAAGTGTCAATTCTGGATGATGGTGGTGGCATTTCAAGTGGAAACTGACTCGAAACAGCGCATTCATGCCTGGCTTGGTTCAGATCGCCAAACAAGCAGGAGCATGCTTGCCTCTCCTTAGGATACAAATACTGCAACTGAAAACCTCAGCCTAATCAGATTTATGAGTGGCAGGTTTTGCAAAGTCATCAAGCTATCCGACTCTCACTCTCGTTTTCTTTTCTTCCGTCCCTGTGTGTCGGTGTCTCCCCACAGCCAAGTCTCTGCAGGAGTTTGCGGGAGTCCTACAGAACCTGGAGGACGAAAGAACACGGATGGTGAGCGAGGAACACACACATACGCGCACCGTCGAACGGAACCGTCCAAGCAGCTCCTGTAGAGCAAGGTGCTGACGGGCGTCTCTCTCTCTCTCTATGCCTCCTCAGATCGAGAACGCCAGTGACGTCCTGATCACGCCGCTGGAGAGGTTCCGGAAGGAGCAGATCAGCGCCGCCAAGGTGAGGAGAACCGAGAGGACGCAGGACCCTGAGTGACATAGAGCCCAAACTGCCTTAGAAACACAGAGATACCAGGGCCCTGTGGAGGTGGTGAACCAGGGTAAACTCCTTGAGGCCCCGAGAACGTAGAGGCACAGAACGAACCTCGGGATCTAGAACCATGAATCACGGACCCTCGCGAAACATACAAACGTCCCCCAGAGCCACGAAATCTAGAACGTATGAGAAACGAAAGAAAGCATAGCGTTACGACAACACAGAGGGCCCATAACTTAGGGAGGCAGACTCCGGAGATCTTAGAAAGCAAAACGTGAAGGCCTGGAATGTAGAGAAACAGTACAACAGTGGAGAAACCACAATGCCGGAGTGTGCACTAATATGGCCCTGAGGTAATGCCGTTTTTTTTCTTCTCCCCCAGACGGGGTGTCCAACTTTGGTCGCAGGTTTTCAGCAGGTTTACACACGCTCATCTCACACACCAAACGCTCCTTCTTGCTCTTGACATAATCCCTCGGAGCTCATTGTGTGATTTTACAATCCCTGTGATTACGAGTCGAATTAAAAATCTCTATTCAGGTCATGAAGGGAGCGCTTAATCCCTGTTTAACCTTGTAAGTTAAATATCTTGTCTGACACAGCTCTCTGTGACAGATTGTGTCCACGGAAACATCAGACACAGACTCTGATCAGAGAAACCATTTTTGTAGTTTTTTTTTTTTTCTTCGTAGAAATGCAGCAGGAGGTGTAATATTGATCTGTTCAACAGAAAAACTCGTAAACTCGATAGAAGAGGCTGATTTTGTTTGAGCAGGCCAGACCTCAGAGACTGTGGTCTTACTGCCCCCATCTGGCCAGGATTGGTATAACAAGAGAAGGTTACTGCAGTGGCCTGAACTCTTAAGGGCTTCGTGAGACTCGATCCTGAGCTTGACTGAGTGGATCCTCAGACATGATGTCATGTCTGACTTTTTTAGTCACGGATCTAAAATGAGCACTAGAAGCTTCTGTCTACTAGCTGTATGAGGAAGAGCCATTGAATAACAACGCTGGATGATGTCATCCTGGACCGGGGTCACCATGGGATGAGATCATGCAGTAGTGACGTTGGCCTTCCTGTTGTTTTGAAACCCTCCCTCCTCAGGTGTGTGTGTGTGTGTGTGTGTGTGTGTGTGTGTGTGTCTGGGATGATCTCACATTGTAAGTTGCAAAGCTCTTTATTGTTTACCTGCCAGCTATGAGTTGTGCCGGTCTTGGCTCAGCTAGGCTGGCATCAGTTGTGTTTCCAGAAGAATCTTATTTGGGCATATTGTAGTTCTCTGGAGAGAAATGGATTTAGATATAGAAGCTAAATGAGCTAAGATTGACGATGGTTTACCCTGGATGTGGGTGCAGTGAGGTGTCTGAGCTGTTGTCCAAATGAGAATAAGAAATATTCATTTACTTGAATTGCCTCAATTCAAAAGCTGAACTGATTGTCAAAGTAAAATGTATTTGTACGATTATATACATTGATTATAAATATATATATATCATAATAAAATACGAATAATATGATAAACAATATTATAGAATAATTTTATAAAAAATATTTTATAAAAAATATTTTATAAAAAATATTTAAAAAAATATATATATATATTATCCAATATAAAAAAAAAGCATTTGTGTGACTTTTCTCAACGTTGTTTTCTACAGGAAGCCAGGAAGAAGTACGACAAGGAGACAGAGAAGTACTGTGCAGTCTTGGAGAAACACCTCAGCTTATCTGCCAAGAAGAAAGAGTCCCACCTCCATGAAGTAAGCACACACACACACACACACACAAGCACACATACGAATGAGTCAGCACAGAACATTGCTCACAGTCCCTCATGCTTGTCTGTGTGTGTTTGTTTTTGCATCTTGCATGTGTGCTTTTGTGCATGCCCGCGTGTGTGTGTGTGTGTGTTGTCCCTCAGGCAGACAGTCAGGTGGACCACGTACGGCAGCATTTCTACGAGGTCTCTCTGGAGTATGTGTTCAAGGTGCAGGAGGTCCAGGAGAGGAAAATGTTTGAGTTTGTGGAGCCGGTGAGACTCATCCTAACCTCCATGTTGACCTCTTGTGTTTATTACCTACTTACGTACTGCACACATAACTAACCAGACTTATGAGTATTTACTCAAGTGGTGATAACTGACCTTAAATTTGAATTGGTGTTGCTCTTTCTTTAAGATTGGATTGGTTGTGAGTTTCATAAAAAAAAATAATAATAATCTGAACTCCCCCAAATATTTTGCCACTGACGTATTTACTAGTAAGCTTAGTTACTTTTAGCTGACTGTCATTCAAAGGAGAAATGCTTGATGGAATTGAAACGTCTTCATTGTCAGTTTGTTTTCAGAAGCACTCTCTTCCTCCAGCTAAACTCATCCCACTATTATTTGTCTCCAGTTGCTGGCTTTCCTCCAAGGACTCTTCACCTACTACCACCATGGCTATGAGCTGGCCAAAGACTTCAACCACTTCAAAACAGACCTCACCATCAGCATTCAGAACGTAAGGCTGCTCTCCCACTCCCCCCCCCTCCCCTCCCCCTCACTCCCCCCACCCCGTGGCCTCAGGCCACCCCACACAGAGAACAACCTGATCGTTCCAGAACATTCTGTGACTCCAACCTGAAAAAGGCTCTGACTTTCTGGGGGATATAACAGTACATTGGAAACCCAAAACAACCTGAACCGTTAGACACTTAAGACAGTATCACGTTAGGGCTGAAGTACATCCAGCATATATTCTACCCCCCTCCCGCGGTCCACATTAACCGGTCGACCCAACTCTGGTCTTTCTGGATGGGGGTTCATGACAGATGGTCATGCCTAGGCGTAGAACAAGTCCTTCATACCTTATCCTCTCTCCCTGTTTCCCTCCTCGCCTGCCCAGACGCGGAACCGCTTTGAGAGCACACGGTCGGAGGTGGAGGGCCTGATGACCAAGATGAAGGAGAACCCTCATGAGCACAAGAACATCAGCCCCCACACCATGGAGGGATACCTGTTTGTACAGGAGAAACGTCAGTGCCTGGGCTGTTCCTCTGCCTGTCTGTTTACCTGTCTGTCTGTTTACCTGTCTGTTTACCTGTCTGTCTGTTTACCTGCCTGTCTGATTACCTGTCTGTTTCCTGTCTTCCTTTTTCCCTGGCTGTCTGTGTCCTGTTTTCATGTTGACCTGCCTGTTTGTTTCCTGTCTTCCTGTTGACCTACCTGTTTGTTTCCTGTCTTCCTGTTGATCTGCCTGTTTGTTTCCTGTCTTCCTGTTTACCTGGCTGTCTGTTTCCCGACTTCTTGTTTACCTGCATGTCCTGTTTCCCTGACTGTTACATGTCGTCCTGTTTACATGTCTGTCTGCTTCCCTGTCTGCCTCTTCACCTGTCGCTCCATCTCTCATGTTCTTAGCGTTTCTTTTTACGAACTCGTCTGTTTGTCTGTTGATCCGTTCACCTGTATGGGTCACCTCATGCCTGTCTGTTGACCTGTGAGCGTGTGGTATTAGTAAGCCAGAAGTCCCCAGTATCCTAGGCCTACCTCCTACCACACACAGCAGAGAGATGTCAACACTGACCCCTCGCCGGAGGGTTCAGACAAATAGATTTTGATTTCCCGCCACGCACACACAAACCCACGCTGATGTGTTCGGAGACGAGGGCGTCACGTTCGCGCGCGGCGGTAACCTGGAGCGCGTGCCGTTACCGCGGAAACCCCGGGTGCCCGGTGGGGGCTGTCGCAGGAGCTGTCCTTTGTTTCACCCTCTCTCTCTCTCTCTCTCTCTCTCTCTCTCTCTCTCGATCTCTCTTACTCAATCTATTTTAGGCTCGTTCGTGTCAGCCTGGGTCAAATACTACTGCACCTACCACCGCGAGCCCAAGCGAGTCACCATGGTGCTGTTCGACCAGAAGTCTGGAGGGAAAGTGGTGAGTCCTTCTGCCGACACCACCCCCCCACACAACCCCTCTGAGTATCCCTCTCAGCACTCCATTTCAACTTGTTTATGTTCAAATAAGCCTCGTTTGCGTTGGCAAGTCGCCACTGGCAACGCGCATCCGCGCTGGCCGGCAGTTGGGCCCTCTCGGGGCCCGGCGGTCGAACCCAGCGAGTCGCGGGAGTTGCCGTGCCAACGCCAGACCGTGGGGCCGTCTGGCAGTGAGGGTGGCATCGGTGCCAGTCTACTTAGGCACTGACACGATGCTCGAGCCTAAATGCACACTGAGAGGGGGGGTGGGGGAGGCGAGGAGAGGTGTAGAGAGGAGGGGAGGAGGGGAAGGGAGTAGGGAGGAGGGGAAGGGAGTAGGGAGGAGGGGAAGAGAGTAGGGAGGAGGGGAAGAGAGTAGAGAGGAGGGGAAGGGAGGAGGGGAAGGGAGTAGGGAGGAGGGGAAGGGAGCAGAGAGGAGGGGAAGGGAGCAGAGAGGAGGGGAAGGGAGTAGAGAGGAGGGGAAGGGAGTAGAGAGGAGGGGAAGGGAGTAGAGAGGAGGGGAAGGGAGTAGAGAGGAGGGGAAGGGAGTAGAGAGGAGGGGAAGGGAGTGGGGAGGAGGGGAAGGGAGTAGAGAGGAGGGGAAGGGAGTAGAGAGGAGGGGAAGAGAGTAGAGAGGAGGGGAAGGGAGTAGAGAGGAGGGGAAGAGAGTAGAGAGGAGGGGAAGGGAGTAGAGAGGAGGGGAAGGGAGTAGAGAGGAGGGGAAGGGAGTAGAGAGGAGGGGAAGGGAGTAGAGAGGAGGGGAAGGGAGTAGAGAGGAGGGGAAGGGAGTAGGGAGGAGGGGAAGGGAGTAGAGAGGAGGGGAAGAGAGTAGAGAGGAGGGGAAGGGAGTAGAGAGGAGGGGAAGAGAGTAGAGAGGAGGGGAAGGGAGTAGAGAGGAGGGGAAGGGAGTGGGGAGGAGGCACATTTCGGCCGTGGTTCGATGCTGTGGGTTTGAGGAGGGGGGCGGCGGCTAATAGACTGCTGAATGGGAAGACCCCTATTAAGATGTGTCTGGAAAAAAAACACGTTGGATCAACTGGGTCAAGGCTGCCATTAGTAATATGGGTGGTAAACAGTAATGAGTGTGGTGTGTGTGTTTGAGTACACTGTGTGTGTGTGACACAGAGTGCGTGATACTTGGCGTGGCTAAAAGCAGTGTGTGTCGTGTGTGCGTCTGTTCAACCAGTGTGTGATACGTGTGTGTGTGTGTGTGTGTGCGTTCCAGGGAGAAGAGGATAGCTTCACGCTGAAGTCCTGCACGCGCAGGAAGACAGACTCCATAGAGAAGAGGTTCTGCTTTGATGTGGAGGCGGTAGACAGGTGAGTCCCCCTGCTCTCTCTCTCTATCTCTCTCTCTCTCTCTCTCTGTCTGTGTCTCTCTGTCTGTGTCTCTCTGTGTCTTTCTGTCTCTCTGTGTCTGTCTCTGTCTGTCTCTCTCTCCCTCCTTCTCTGTCTGTCTGTCTGTCTGTCTCTCTCTCTCTTTCTCTCTCCACCTTTCCATCAAATGCCCAGACCCAACACTCCCCTTGTTCTCGATGACCGGGTTCGACGACCTCACAGCCCCTCCAGCTATGACAGAGGCGTCGCTCCCTCAATAAAGGGAGCTCTCTGCAAAAGTCGAAAGACGAATGCCCGTCAGCTTGTAGTTAGTCTCGTCCTCCACCGTGTGGAGCCCCCGAGCCGGCCTGCCGCTCCGCAGTGAGGCTGCGAAAGTGGTCAGTGGGGCTTAATGAGGATTGGCACATTCAAAGCCCCCAGTACACAGCAAATAGCCTTGGCTTGTCTCTGTAACGTCACATTAATAGTGGATGAAGACGGAGGCGCTGTCTCACGTGCGTTCGGCGTCCCTGTGGGCCTGCAGCGACCTTTTTTTGGCAGGCCCACAGCACACCCCCGGAGAGTTCCGGGCCGTCCTGGGAGAACGAATGTGGGCCAACGACGAATTGAATGGTGTTGCCGCTTCGGGATTTCGTCTTTTTTTCTTTCTTTAATCGCACTGTTTGAGCTATGTCATGTCACCGACCTCTAATGAGGAGAGGAGAGAGAGGGGGAGAGAGGGAGAGAGAGGGAGAGAGAGGAAGAGATAGAGAGCTCGTTCTTTCACTCAGTCGCCATCATTTATTTACCGTGTTTGTGCCTAGCTCTGAGTGGTTTTGTGTGTGTGTGTTTACCGTACTCCTTTTGAAAGCAGTAAGAAACCTGTAACTTGGCCCCCAACATGCTTAAAACCCCTTAACATGCAACCCCCCCCCCCAAAAAAAAAACCTGACCAAAAAGGGAGATTTTATTTGAGGACCTGTGTGTGTGTGTGTTGAGGGAGAAGAGTGCGGGCAGGTGAAGGTGATCCTCCTGTCAGAGCTGCTGCAGTCCGGTGAAATAAGGGAGAGCGAGGGACGAGCCGGGCTGTAATTAGATGCTAGCGCAGGGCCGGGCCCGGGATTGATGGCGGCGTGGCTAGCTAGCCCCGGGGACATTGGGAGAGGGGGGCCGTCACGCACCGGTCCCGTCATCTGTTACGGTGCGAGGCGGCGGCACTTTCGCACTGGACGGCGTGAAATGTGAACGCGCGGACGTTTCGTGTCTGGAACGGAATGCCTACGACCTGTGTGTGTGTGTGTGTGTGTGTAGGGCCGGCGTCGTCACCATGCAGGCTCTGTCGGAGGAAGATCGCAGGCTGTGGATGGAGGCCATGGACGGAAGGGAACCGGTGCGTTGCTACGGTTACGGTGCTTGTTATGGCCGCATTAGCGGGCACTAATGTGTGTGTGCGTGTATGCTGTGTCACACATCCATGTCAACAGCAGGAGCCTCAGTGCACATCATTGCACACACACACACATGCACAAAGACACACATGCGTAGACACACACACTCGCTCCGAAAGATCAAGAAGACACGGCATTTTAGCTAAATTTTGTGGTATCAGTGATAACTGTGTGTGTGTGTGTGTGTGTGTGTGCGTGCGTTCTTCCTCCCAGGTCTACAACTTAAACCGAGACAGTCAGACAGAGGGCTGTAAGTGACTCATTAGTATGCATTAGCTGTCCGCACACATTTGGCAACATGAATGCACTAAGCATTAATTAATTTGTTTACTTATTGGCTTCTTCTCTCTCCCTCTCCTTTATTCTGTTCCTCCGTGTGTGTCTCTCCCTATCACTCTCTCTGTCTCTCTCTCTCTCTCTCTGTCTCTCTCTCTCTCTTTGTCAGTGGCCCAGCTGGACGTGATAGGTTTTAACGTGGTCAAGAAGTTTATCTATGCTGTAGAGACCAGAGGTGAGACAGGCGCCTTGGCACACTACTGCTTTCAGCTCTCTCTCTCTCTCTCTCTCTCTCTCTCTCTCTCTCTCTCTCTCTCTGTCTTCCCTGTATCTCTCTCTCTCCCTGTCTCTTTCTCTCTCTTTCTCTCTCTCTGTCTTTGTCTCTCACTCTCCCTCTCTCTCTCTCCCTGTCTCTCTCTATCCCTCTCTCTCTCTCTCTCTGTCTCTCTATCTCTCTCCCTGTCTCTCTATCTCTCTCTCCCTGTCTCTCTCTCCTCCCTACCCCCTCATTCTTTCTCTCGCTCGACCCCGTCCGACCAGATGTGCCATGGTAACGGGATATGAAGACGGGATGTTTTCCGGTGGTTCTATGGCAGTCTGACAGACAGGGCTGTAAGCTCCTTCCCTCTTCCCGCCGCGCAGGTATCAATGAGCAGGGGCTGTACCGGATCGTAGGCGTGAGCTCCAGGGTCCAGAAACTTCTGAGCCTAGCCATGGGTAAGACAGTAACACACACACACACACTCACTGCTGCAGAACCCAGTCTAGATACCAGCTATAAACAAATGGAATACAGTCATACACACACAATGTCACTTTTACGAGACTTCGCCTGGAGAGCGACCCTGAGAGTTAACACTGTATGCCATGACACTCCAGCTAGACGATTGCATGACCGAGCACTCCCCCCCCCCCCCAAAAAAAAAAAAAATTGCCCTCACGCTGTTGAGATGCGGCGTCTGCAAAGACCCCGTGACCTGCAGCAGACACTTGACGAGCCTGTGTTGGTCCGTGTCCAGATCCCAAGACGTGCGCCGACGTGGAACTGGACAGCACGGAGTGGGAGATCAAGACCATCACCAGCGCCATCAAGCACTACCTCAGGTAGCCCAGCCCTAGCAGGAGGGGCCAGGGGGAGGGGCCGGGGGGAGGGGCCGGGGGACGAGAGAGATGGAGACTCGTCCAGGGGGATGTCATCTAGCTGGACGAGTCTCCATCTCCCCCCCCGAGACCCCCCCCCCCCCCCCCAGTTAGAGTCTCCCAGCATCGCCCCGGGGCTTTGTTTAGCAGCCGTGGGAAGCCTTTGGGGGTCCTCAGGTAGTTAGATCCTCGACTTGGCTATGTGTCGCGTAGGAGAGAGAAGACCCGCCTCACTCTCTAGTGACTTTATTGTGTTTAATAACACATTATCTTAAGAAATCTTACCTGGTCAAATGTTCTTACTGCACTTGCTGCCAAATGTTTGTTTTTTTTAAGCATAAGCAAGGCTAAAACGAATATTTTTGCACTTCAATTTGTTTGGGAATGTGTTGCAGTGACGACATGAAGACATGTACATATAGGAGGGGCAGGATAGACGCATGAAGCCGGCATAAATACATGTGATGTATCAAAGTATCTGTCTCGTCTGTCTGTTCTACAGGGTCCTCCCCGCTCCCCTAATGACCTACCAGTATCAACGCAGCTTCATCAAAGCAGCCAGTGAGTCTCCGTCTGTCCTGAGTGTGTGTGCTGGCCCAGCTGATGTCCTCGGCTCCCCTGGGTCCCTGGTCTTCTCTGGTACCGCAGGAACTGCTCACTCTTTTGAACCGGGTCTGGTCTGGTCTGGTGTGCCCGGTGCTCTGGTCTGTCCCAGTTCAGACTGGTCTGGGATGAGCAGCCTGTCTTTTGAGCGTCTCTTTGGGAGCTGTGTGGACGCGTCAAAGTCAAAGCAGGAAATAGGGGTGTGTCTTTCGCTCGCCGCTGAGGAAACGGTTTTAGAGTAACACCAGCTGGAGAGAGAGAGACCTTTTCCGCCTTTAGTCTTGCCCAACCCGTCCTCCTCTCTCCCAACGAATCACCTCATTCCCCCTGCTCCCCTCCTCCAGTCGCTCTGCCGCTTCTCTCCCTCCTGCTCCTCCTCTCTCCCCCTGCCTCCTCCTCTCTACCACCTCCGCCTCCCTTCCTCCTCCTCTCTTTTTCGACTGCCTCCTGTTTCCCCCTCCCTTCCTCCTCCTCTCCACTGCCTCCCTCCCTCCCTCCCTCTCTCTCCCTGAGCCAGTGGGGTGATGTCGGGACGCTGTCCTGAGACGAACTCTTTTACGAGCGCCTCCCCTCCCCCTCCTCCGTGTGTCGGGCAGGGCACGGTGCCACCTGCAATTTGAGGCGGGCGTGCAACGACAGGGGGAGGGGGGGAGCACCCGCGCCCACTCCCTGCCGTGCCCCGCGCCATTTTGACCCGTGCCCAATAATGCTTTTTTCTTTACTCCCCCCCCCCATCCCCCCCTCTCTCTCCCTCTCTCTCTCTCTCTCTCTCTCTCTCCCTCCCTCTCTCTTTCTGTCTCTTGGCTTTCCCTCCGTTTCTCTCTTGCGCTTTCACATTCTTTCTCCGTCTTTCTCCCGCTCCCCCTCGTCCCGGTTGGATGTCCCTCGTCCCTGGAAATGGATACCCAGGGTCCAGGTGCTCGACACAGGCTCTCTCTGCCTCCCACATCTATTCTTCTTCTCCTTCTTCTCCACCTCCTCGTCCCCTGCTCCCACCCGGTGCTTGTCTTTCCCCGTCGCGCTCCTCCCAAAGGAGTCTCCCCTCCTTCGCTCCTCCCCGTTCCCGCCTCTCCTCCTCCCTTCCTTCTCCGTCTTCCCCGGCTTACTCCTCTGCCGCCTCCACCTCCTTCTCCCCCCTCCACCACTTCCTCCTCCTCCAACTTCCTGGCCAGCAGGGGGAGCCCTGTATGCACTGCACACAGCAGACCTTGTCTTAAATCTTTTTTTTTGTGTTTTTTTTTGGAAAGGAGTGTTCCCTTGACTATGCCAGGTTTCTGGGAGCACCGTCCACTGGTTCCATTCGAACGCGACGTTAGAAGGGTCTTAAACGGTGCTGTGACCTGTTGCTGCAGCCTGGCCGAGTGGCAGCCCCCAGGCCCTGCCTCATTTACCCTCCCCGGCTAGCGATTCATTTCCAGACTCAATGAGGGAGATCGGCTCTTAGCCGGCTCGTAGCACAGGTCCATTTGGTGTGGGCTGTTTGGTCCAAAAATGGCGACCCGGAGGGAAAAAAAAACAAACAAATTCGGAATGAACTAAAATGAATGGGAATGGCTTTCCTTTTAGGAGAGGACTGGGAGGATGTATGACTCCAGTGTTGGCGTTGAAATGTGTGTGTGTGTGTGGATTGGGAAGAGCGGTGCAGAGCTCTCGATTGAAGTCTCCCGCCGTGACGTCCGCTACAACTCATGTCGGAACACCGTGATTCACGACCCTCGAGACGGCCACACACACGCACACGCGCGCTCACACCGGCCCGCGTCCATAAACGACTCGCGGGCCGCATGAAACACGCGGCGGCTAACCACAAACGCACGTGTGCGTACGCGCGACCTACACGGACATGCGCGCCACAGTCCTTGGCTAGCCCGTCGAGGACATTTGGTTTACGAGAAAAAAATCCCCTCTTCCTGCCTTCCTCCCTCCCCTCCCCTCTTCCTGCCTTCCTCCCTCCCTCCCCTCCCTCCCTTCCTTCCTCTCGCCCCGCAGAGCTGGACAATCCCGAGGCCAGAGTGACAGAGATCCACAGCATCGTCCACCGCCTGCCGGAGAAGAACCGCCAGATGCTGGACCTGCTCACGAAACACTTGGCAAAGTAGGTTTTTTGCCCCGCCTCCCCCCCCCCCGCTTAAAGGCTATAAGCCGATTGGCCGGGTAACGCGAGGGGTGAAAACACCTTTGTAGTGTTTGCATCCAACCCAGCTCTGTTTGTCTCTCACTCAGTGTGTGTGTGTGTGTGTGTTCGCATTGGTGGGAAGCTGTTGTTGTTCTTTGCATTAGCAGAGGATTACGGAGAGGAAAAGCAGGTTGTAATTCCCCGGTCGACATGCATTCAAATAGCGTAGGCCCATGAATACGGACGAGTCGAGAAGACATGAACCAGATGCGGGTCCTCCCCGGGGGGTCTCTGTCTGGTTAGGGATATCGACATGGATAGGGTCCCCTCGGGTCTGTGTTGGACAGCACAGCATAGACACGATGCATTATGACGCAGAGTTTTCAACCTCCCCTAACCCGTCCCCGCCCAGACGGGATTTACCGCTAACGAAACAACAACACGACCTTAACCCTTGCAAAGTGAGCCCCCGTTCCAAACAAACAAACAAACACAGTTTTCCGGGGCATGGTGCCGGGTGGCCGGGGTGGTCTTGAAGGTTTTGTTTTCGCGCGTGTTGTCGCCACAGCGACGCATTGCCACTCTTCCTCTCTCTGCCCTTCTCCTCCAGCGTGGCCAGCCATCACCCCCAGAACCTCATGACGGTGGCCAACCTGGGCGTGGTCTTCGGCCCCACCCTGCTCCGCCCCCAGGAGGAGACGGTGGCGGCCATCATGGACATCAAGTTCCAGAACATCGTTGTGGAGATCCTCATCGAGAACAACGAGAGGGTGAGGACCCGCACGACGGGGGGCTTGCGGGGGGGGGGGGGGGGGCGGACACGCATGAGAGAGAACGGCATGAACGAGACGAGGGGAAGGGGAAGCTTGGGAAGGAAGGGAGGGAAGGATGAAGGGGAGAAAGAAAGAAAGGAGAGGAATGATGGAAGGAGGGAAGGACTTAGAGGAAAAAGAGAAGAGGAAGGAAAGAAGGAAGGAGAGGAGGAAGAGGAAGAGGGAAGGAAGGAAGGAGAGGAGGAAGAGGAGAGGAAAGGAAGGAAGGAAGGAGAGAAGGAGGGAAGGAAGGAGAGAAGGAGGGAAGGAAGGAGAGGAGGAAGAGGAAGAGGGAAGCAAGGAAGGAAAGGAGGAAGAGGAGAGGAGAAGGAAGGAAGGAAGGAGAGAAGGAGGGAAGGAAGGAGAGAAGGAAGGAAGGAGAGAAGGAAGGAAGGAAGGAAGGAAGGAAGGAAGGAAGGAGAGGAAGGAAGGGAGATGAGTCTTGAGGAAAAAGAAGACCCCCGAGGGGTGTGTCACATGACATTCTCCTTTGGAGCCCACCGACTGTCGCTTCACGTCACGACCCCCCTCCCCTCAAATCTCTACACCAAGCTGCTTAAGCCAAGCCTCTTATGGGAGGGTCACTATGGCAACGGCCAAAACAGTATATGGTGGTCAATAAACTAGTGTTACATGGGATATCACAAACACACACACAAAGACGCACACACACACACACACTTATAAGCACACAGCTGGACCTTGCGATAGAGCATATCCTTGCAAGGTGACCCTGGACTGAATGTTCAGCACAAAGAGCACATCCAAATCTTTGGCCGGCAGGATGAAATATCAACCTTCACGGGTGTGAGTGACCAGTTAAACATGAGGGGGAATTCTCACAAGAGTTTCTCTGCGCTTGGGTGTGAGACGAGAGTGAAGGACAGGCCCGATCCTGAACTCGGGGTCCTTTAGTCTAGACTGCAGTCAGTGTGCACATGGGGGGGGGGGGGGGGGGAGAAAAGCCATAACTGTACCTTTAATCCCGTTAGCCAGCAGAGCTTGGCCCTGGGAGAACTAATGACCTACTTCTAGTGAGCTGGTCATGTGTGTCTCTCCACTGCGCTGCATGGCTGAATGGCCTGGCATGCTGTTCAGAGAGACACCGCAGAGGCCCGGGACGCCCTAAGATGGCGTTCGACTCGACTGTGGAAGGTGGACCGAGATATGCCGAGTTCTCGTTTTGTCGCTTGAGAACGGTCTGAGGCCCACGCAAAGCTTTTTCCACGCGAAAAAAACAAAAAAAACATTGACGTTTCAGAAACCGAAGTGGCTTTCGTAGTTATTTAGTTTTTTATGTGGTAAAAATTGCCTCATCACACGATTCCACTTCAAACTCGTTGTTTGAACCGGAATCGTGTTTTCACGCGTTATGATTACGGCTCGGGTTCTATCTCCTTTTGTTCCAGATCTTCAGGGACACGCCTGGCGGCAGCGTCGGAGGGGGGCTGGCCCCCCCGCAGGTCGACTCGACCCGGAGACGCAGCGCGGAGAGCAAGGCCCAGTCCTGCAGCGAGAGACCGCTCACTCTCTTCCACACGCCCACGCACGCCAAGAAAGGTAGGCGCACGCTTTGTACACGCGATTGTACACGTCGATACAGGCCTTTTTTCGAGGCTGCAGTCCTCAGATCATTCCAAAATAAAAATAAAATATATATATTTTTTTTTTTAATGTTTACAAACTCTTGTTTAGTAACTTCTGTATGGCTGCTTTCCACCGGTAGAGAAGAGAAACAGCGTGGGGCTGAACTCGGTGTCCGAGCCCCTGGCCCAGGGCCAGGGTAGCCAGTCCTCCTCGTCCGTCCACTGCAACAACAGCAGCAGCCGCAGCCGGACGCCCCGCAACAGCCTGACGAGCAACGACGGCGACCCAGACACCAGGCCCAGCCAGAACAGGCCCAACTCCCTGTGAGTCCACCACACACGCGCACACACACACACACTCTTATACACGCCCTCCCTATCTTATCTCTCTGTTCCTTTCTTCGCGTGTGTATCACCACACAACTGGAGAAGGTTGTGTGTCGACAGGCGTGTAGAGAAGGGGAAAGCAGGATGAATGGAAAAGGGAGTCCAAGCCAAGTCCACCCTTTGGGGAAAACGCCGTAAAAGACGAGATATTTCCCTCAAAGACTCTCTCTCTCTCTTTCTCCTTTTATTTGTCGCTTGCTCTTGCACTGTAACGTGAGACATCCTGTGACACTCACACGCCAACACATGCCATGTTAGTCAGTTTAAGTATCAAACCTCTTTCTCTGGCTTTCTCTCTTTTTGTGAAATATATGGGGGCGCGGCGAATTAAGGAGAAGTCATTGATTTTCCCGCTTTGACCCAGTGGCATTTCTGAGCAGACTTTATTGTCGTCTGTTTAGAGAGAGTAGGTGAAATGGAGACAGTCAGAGAGAGCGCGCGAGAGAGATTGTTTAGGCTGCCTCCGCCAACCCGTCTCTGCCAACCTATCTTTGAAAAGTCGAACAGCAGCAAAATTGCTTTCTAGGAACTCCTCAAGAGCCTAATCTTTGACCCGAGAGAGGCGGAGGGGGGGGGGGGATTGGGGGGGGGGGTCAACATTTTTACGTGCGCCCTCTCCCTCCCTCTCTCAGAAGGATACAAGTTTGACCTGAAAGTCCTTGTTTTGCACCTCTCCCTTGTCTTTGTCGCTTGCTCAGATGGAGTAAACAATGCTGGTTTTTCTTTCGGGTTATTGTGAGTTTTCTCCAGACAGTCACCTTGGTCGGCATGTGAGACCCAGGCGAGCTGAGGGGCAAAGGGGGTCACGTCGACTCTACTCCTCCTCCCTCATTCGGGGAAATCCCAGGGAAAGAAACTCTTTTGAAAATACAACACATAGTTAAGTTGGAGATAATGAATATGAGAGGGGGTAGAGAGAGAGGGGTAGAGAGAGAGGGGTAGAGAGAGAGGGGTAGAGAGAGAGGGGGAGAGAGAGAGAGAGAGAGAGAGAGAGAGAGAGAGAGAGAGAGAGAGAGGGGGAGAGAGGGGGAGAGAGGGGGAGAGAGGGGGAGAGAAAGAGAGAGAGAAACCAGCCCAAGTGACTCATGCTAGAAACCTGTCCTCAATTATCCACTTCCCTGTAATGAACAATGCCGGTCAGAACACGCTCTTCTAGAACAACTGTGAGGATTCTCTTCCACTGTTTCCACTCCGCGGAGGTCTCTCCTTGTTCTCTCTCTCTCTCTCTCTCTCCTGAAACAATAGAATGATTGGTTCTGTGGTTGCCCATGGTAGGCTCCCCAGTGGTCCATTGTGGGTGGTACATCAATGTGGTGGCAGTGTTCCTGATACAGCCTAGGGCACGTGTGCATTTACTGTAGGCACATCGACATTATCGGTGTTTCTATCTTTTTATTCATCGAGACATGTCAGTACTTGGTCAATACGACCTTACTATCTTTACAATGTGTACAAATGACTCGCACGTAGACCCGCATGGTTAGCAGCACTTCAGACCCATAAACTGAAATCCTTTCAGACGTCGTCATCAAAATGATAGGTATTCAACCTTTGTGTCATGTTCTGGTCAGTGTGACCCTTCAGTCATTGTGAACCCCCCCACATGTTGCGACAACTTTACCTCATACAAAAATAAAGTGAAGCTTTGTTTTTTTTACCGTCGGGCTGTCTCACACCCCCCACAGTGCGAAGGTTAAAAGAAAAAGCTTTTTTTGTTGTTGTTGTATTGGGTAAAGTTGTGGCAGCAGAAAGATAGGTCATTGTGACCCGAAGGCAGCACAAGGGTTAAACTGTAATATCTAGGAGACCAAGCCTATAGAACAGGCTAGACTAATGGCTTGGGGCTGGCTGTCTGTCTGGCTAAATGACTGAAGACAGAATTAACGGTCGATTTAAGCCTCGTTCAAAATTTAGCCATCTCAATGACAAACAACTTTTTCGGAACAGGCACCCCAATCTGTGTGCAAGACGCCACAATCTGCCTGGCTGACTAAAGCTTATGGCGCAGGGTTAGACCCGACCAACCTTTGTCCACTGAAAACAGATGAAGTCCCAGACGTAGATCAAGGCCCACGTGACACGAGATAGGTTCCAAAACAAACACAAGGCCCTCATTACATCACTAACAGGCTTTTCGAATGCATTTATCATGCATGTTGAGATCATCCTTCAGGGGTCAGATGGCTGAGCGGTTAGGGAATCGGACTATTAATCAGAAGGTTGCTAGTTCGATTCCCGGCCATGCCAAATGAAGTTGTGTCCTTGGGCAAGACACTTCACCCTACTTGCCTCGGGGGAATGTCCTTGTACTTACTGTAAGTCGCTCTGGATAAGAGCGTCTGCTAAATGCCTAAATGTAAATCCTTAGCGACACAGTTCTCAGCGGTTACATTCAGCCAATTTTTTTTATTGGCTGAATGTAAACGTTATTTTTATAACGTGCATCTGCATGATCTGGGATCGTTGGATCCGATATCGGGGGATTCATTTTGGCCCGGGCCTGTGTTCGACCCGTGAATACAAGGTCCACTGACACCACTGGTGTTGAGTGTCACTTTTCCAGAGAGGCAGCTGAATAATGAGCGTTAGAAAAGGCACTCTGCATGATAAGGTAATCTTTATTTACTCTCGTTGGCTCCCCTGGGATCGTAAAGCTGCTGGGTGGGATGGGTCCCTGGAACACTGGGACTGAATGATGTTGTGGAGATTGATGAAGGGGTAGAAAGAGAAAGAACTGCCGTGATCACTTTGATTAAAACCGCTCAAGTCGACTCGATTGTCGTTTTGAGAGAGCACATTTCTAAAACAAGGTGCAAAACACAAGACCAGAAAGAAGGAAAAAAGAAGAATCAACACCTTGGTGTGTAATTGATGTTTGGGTTCATTACCATGACAACTTAAGGTTGTTGCTATGGCAATGAAGCATCGTCGAAAGAGCGTTTTTTTTTCTTCTCTTTTTCATTTTCTTTTTTCCCCCTCCAGAAGAGATCATGGTGAATGTGAATGAGCTGTTCTGTTCAAAGACGGTTACGCAAGCTAGCTAATAAAAGCATGTGTGGAATGGTCATCCCTGGCCGCTGCCCTAGACAGTGATAAATGTCGCCTTGGCCCTGAATCATCTCCGGGTCAGCAGGGCCGCAGAATCAGATCTCTATCTGCTCCAGCTTGGAGGGGTCGAACAAATCAAAACAATCTCCTCTACCTCCTCCTCTTCTCGCCGGCTACCAGCCCGCAAACTCTCCCCCCTCCTTCCTCCCATTTTTCACTGACAATGTGTGTTGTCGTCGGCAAATCTCGCAGGAGAGACCCCATTTCAGTCTGCCCAGTGATGGAGGAAGGACAGTCCATAGCGCATTCGTCCTTAACGCGAACGCACATTACTGTGGGAGAAATGGAGAGATGGTAGGAAGGAGAGTCCCCAAAAAAGGGGGGGAGGGAGGGAGAGTTTTAGTGAGGCACAAGCAAAGACGGAAGCTTCAAATGGAAATAAAGATCTGCCCGATCAACATTTTTTTTAATTATTCCTTCTCACGGTGGTTGTAAACATGCGTGACTAATACTTCCTCCTCCTGTGTTGTGCTGTTCTAGGTTGAATCCAAAGAGCCGCCCAGCTATCCCTACAAGGTATGCGTTGTTTTTATGACCTCTTGATTTCTGTTCGTTTGTTTGGTGGAGGACTTATTTCTCTAGTCACAAAATTAGTTTATCACATCTATAATAATACATTTTATTTAAAGGCGTCTTTTTCGACACTCAAGGACAGCGTACAAATTACATTTAAAAACAACCAAATTAAAGAATACGACAACATTAAAAACAGCAGAAATGGGCAGAGTAATTTACATTTATATGGAATATGCATTTTTAACAGAACATCTCTCACTCCTTGCACTTGAACCCAACTTGGCCCAAATGATCCCACATCTTGAACATAAATATGCT
>NC_140380.1:6540000-6612500 GCF_054491055.1 Hypomesus nipponensis | reverse complement strand
AAGAAAAAAAAAGTTTTAATGTGAAACTAGACTACTTTGTTCATATGTATTTTATTTATAATACTTAAAAATGTGATCATGAACTGAATTGTTTTGGGTGTATTAACAATGTAAATATGATGTTTGATAAGGTATAATTTTTCAAGTCTAAAATTTTATATTTTGTATTTCTAGTGTACTAACTTAATTTTTTAGCATCTCAGTTGCTCATTTTGTATGTCTATCTTTATTGAGCCTTAAACATTTTTCAGATCAAATGAATCATGAACAAAGTTGTAAAGAGTATCACCTATTAAAGAAATATCCAAGTTAAACTAGCACGGTTGCTTATTAGTGTGCCTACTCTTAGCATTGGATACAATTGATATCTCATGTATATACTTATTGCCATTATTATTATTTCTTGTTGTTCCCACCCGAACTCTGCCCTCAGTTGTTGCATGAAATTTAGACATGAAGAGTTGCTATTATTTTCTGGAAGGTTTGGACAGTTGCACCTTAAAGCCCTTGAAGCTCAATGGGTTAAGTGAGTGGACCATGTAAGTCAAGGCCTTTCAGAAGGGTTTTGGGTTCGAATCCCATGACTGGCTTAACTGTGCTGCCTCAAAGAGAGCCAAAACTCTGTCTTTAAAAACGACACACTTTACCTTAAGGATGTCATTTCAACATGTTCATTATTAGTTGTGTCCCTGGTTGCTCAGTGGTTAAGCATGTGTACCATGTAAACCAAGGTCTTGATCAATGAGCTTGGGTTCAATTCCCATGTCTAACATCTGCCTCAAAGCTTTTGACTTTGTCTTGAAAACAGCAAACTTTTCCTACAGAATATATTTTCAAATCGTTTGAGATTCCTCAGGGCCCTGGTAGCTTAGTGGTTAAGCGTGTGTGCTATGTAATCTGAGGGCGGACGGGGTAACATTTAACGGGACGGGGTAACTATTAACTTTAAAAACACCAATCATTAAAGACATACTATTGTGTCTTACATGACCAAAAGGAATAAACGGCATCCCCCAGCTGGATTTGAACCCAGATGAGCAGCCTGCATGGTACCCAGCTTATCCACGAGGCCAGTGGTTCCCAACCCTGGTCCTCGGGACCCCCTGCCCAGCACGTTTTAGATGTTCCCCTGCTCCAACACACCTGATTCAAATGAATAGTCGTTAGCAGGCTTCTGCATAACTAGAGAACGACCCATTCATTTGAATCAGGTGTGTTGAAGCAGGGAAACATCTAAAACATGCAGGTCAGGGGGTACTTGAGGACCAGGGTTGAAAACAACTGCACTAGGCTACCAGGGACTCGCTGCTTTATCATTCGGAATTCAAATGTATCTTTAAGAAAAGCTGACTTTAAAGCTGTATATTCAACATAGTCACGGTCTATTGAAAGCTTTCATCCAAAAGCACCTTGGGGCGATATGAACCTCCAACCTCTTGACTGGGAATCATGCACTCTAACCACAGAGCTACAGAGATAACCCTGCCAACCTGAATGATGGATGTGGACACGTCCCACTTGCTCATAATCACGCACTCATTTGTGAAACACACTTGGCAATCGTTGGCGTTGATTGGCAATTAGATCACATGACCAATACCACTTATCCAGATAAATGAGATCTAATGCGACAATCACCAGAGCTAGATATTTGCCATGTTAGTTATAAGCTAATTATTGAAAATAATTTGCAAAAAACCTTTAAACAACCTTTAATTGCATAATTAAAAAGTATACAACATGTTGCATGTTGTATACTTTTTAATGATGCAATCTTCATCATGAATCTAACTTATTTTTTATCTATATACATATCTATATACACTGTCAGTTGCGTTTGTCCTTTCGTAACATGAAAATGTAAGTACACCCCATGAATTCTCCAATTATGTGAACATTATTGGCATTTAATAATTGAAACAATAGGTTTGGAGGTGATATAGTTAAATTGCCCCAGCTGTACCGCAAGCATACTTCACAATTTCCCCAGAAAGGGTACCCTAGTTCTTCCTAATATTTCACAGGAATGACAGTGAATGGCAGTTTGTCTTCCAGGACAGATTTGAAAAATCTAACTATTTAAAAACTACAGTTGCAGAAACTTCGAACAGAGCATAGAGAACATATTATATGTGAATGTAAATCCTTTATTGTGTGAACTGTTTAATGTGGGAAAACAATTCATAAAATTACCATGTCTTCCTACCATTACTGACAATCACATCAGTGATTACCAAAAGCCTTTAGCTCCCTACCAAGATGTTGAGAAACTACACAAACACTTAAGTCCAACATTTAATCAAATAGGTCAAAATATCGACATCGACTGCTGATGAGGTAGTACAGAGATAATACAAACAATTTTTAACAAATAGACACTATATTCTTTACATTGGATTACATTTACATAACTGAAATACAAACAAAACATACGTCAATGAAAGCCATATATACCAGTGAAATATGATCTGCCCTTAAATCTTTAGATAATATTTGCATGTTTTCAACAAAATATACTTTTTTTTTTTTTTTTTTTTACCAATAAGAGGGTAGTGCAAATTGCCAGGCTCTGGTAGATTTTAAATTTCACACAGTTTTGACTTTTTTTTTTTTATTATGAATTTTTTTAAGTGACTGCTTTGTCCTCACAGCAATATACTGTACAAGACACCAAAGCCTATACCTTTACAAAAGATACTTTCAAACAAAATAAGTCATATAGTCGGATAATAAGTGCTACTGTAAATGTAACTGCTTGAATACTTCTGTTTTTTTCTCTGCTTTGGTCACTCTGTTGCACTATACAAAATATGATTCAGTCCCTCACCCCTACCCTCCCCCTCATTTCTCATAACACAGTGATCTTTCATTTACACTTTCCCACTGATTTATAGAATTTACATACTTACAAGTCAGACATGTTTTAACACTTTCTAAGCACATATGCAATACATCTTTGTCAAACACAAACCAACTAACAGAAGAAAAAAAAAAACGTATTTACTCTCTTACTCATTCAATATACAAAAATGTTAGGTAAAATGATTCATATCAAAGAGGATCAAGCTGATATATTAAAAATTACTGAAAATATTGTTGTCTTCAGTAGAAATCAATTTCAAAAAGCATTGTTAGTTGTTACATTTTGTATTCCTGAATTTAAACCCAATTTATATGGCTCTCTGTCTCCTTTTTCACAAGGCCTTGAATCAATCAATGTTGGAACTAAAAGAAGGAATACAATATACAGGTATGTCCTTGTAAAAATACGTCTGTCAAACATTTAGTTATGAAATATGTAAGAAACACTCTGCTTTAAATCGAAGTGGATATGATATGTTGCTATGTACAACTATGGCAAATAAGTGACCATTGGGGGATATGATTAAGCTGGTCGGCCCATATGACACCAGAACAGAAAGATCTGCGAGCCCTCTATAATACTGTACTTCAGAAGCGAGGTCAATCAAACGGTTGTCCTCCCAAACCACTTTGCCGTGCCCTCTCAATGGGGCTGGCAAACCTGCAGATACGTTGCATATGCGCAATGAGGGCTAGGAGGAAACGGGCTTTACGACTCTTCTCTCGGTTTCAGACTCGATCCGGCCCGGTTAGATTGGGCCGTAGTAGCTGCTTCCGCAGCAGCGGGTCTGAGCGTCGAAACGGTGAGACGCCCGAGGACTGTGCCGCCTTCACAGTAAACGTGGCCTCCGTCGTACAGTAGAGGCACTAGTGTTTTTTACATGGGAACTCTGCCTCCTGTTTGGAAACATTACGGGTTCGCTGCCTTCGTTTTGAAAAAGTCGTCTGAGAAGGCTTTGATGGTTATGGAGACCGGGATTCTATGAAACATTCAATCGGGGGGAGGGGGTGGGGGCCTTTGGGCTTCTTCTGCTTTTCCCTATGGCTTTCACATACTGTAGCTGGTGTGCGAATGGTTCCCTCTGGGAGAGGGTGCCACTCATGGAGGGAGGACTTAGTGCGCCGTAGACTGCACACGTCACCACAGAATTTCGACGCCCCCCCCCCAAAAAAATATATGGTCTGTGAGAGATCTTCAGGAAAAAAATTCTAATATCTATGACATGATTCGAATTCTATACAAAATCTAAAATAAAACATCTGCAATGCACTTTTGGCACTTAAAATCTATCCCTGCTCTGCCACCTCCGCCCAACTCGGGGACGTGACAGAGGACGTGTACGTCCGGAGCGGATTTCTCCGTCTCCTTGTTCTGTCATCTTCTCTCGAAGCTTCCCTTTCTCTTCCTCGCGACCACACATAGGCACTCTGATCAGACAAACCCAGAGCGCCCCTTCCCCCACACAGGTTGAATCAGATGGCCATTATAGGACGGTTTCAAACACAGACCTGCCCAGTTTCATCCTAATAAACGCTCGTACTGTAGGGTACTTTACCTCCATTTAAAAGTACAACAAAAGCAAACATAATTTCACTGCCGACATAAAAGGGAAAGAACATATGATCAAATTAGAATAATTAATACTACAAATATTAACATTATAATATTTCATTAATTATTCAGCACATTTATGGCCTTAGCATGTTAATTTCCAGATGGACAATATATATATATATATATTTTTTTTTAAAGTTGTACCGTAGGAGAGTTGACTGTTGCGTCGAGTATAGGTGAGCTGCCAAGTTAACAGCTCAAACATGACTGCTTTGACAAAAAGCACAACACAAACTGCCGGTGGAAGAAAAAATTAAATAAAATGAACATCCAATACCAGAGAACAAAGATTTTTAGATTCCTATGCAAAATATTCAATTTTGACAGTTTTGAGACAATAGGCTAATGACAGCCTGCAAAGTTTAAAAAAGGCACAAGTTTTCCCTTTTCTCATAATTCTTGTGTAAACAATTCCGCTGCATGTGTGTGTGTATAGGGGTGTGCATGCATAAAATCAATAGAAAATATTCCTTTTTGGGGGGGGGGGGGTTGTCTGAATAGTCCCATGTCACAATAGTTTAGTGTTTTGAAGTGATTCACAGTTCAAACACAGAGTGTGGCGGCAACTCTTGATTCTAGAAGGGTCTTTTTTTTGTGAGTCTCCCAAGTGTCATTTTCACCCGCCCCATTTCTCATTTTCCTTTTCCTCTATCTGGTTGAGTCCCCTGGGAACCAGATCCAGTGACGTCTGTCAGTCTATTGATCTGATCTGTTCAGGTAGAGAACGTGGTGCTGAGTTCTGGGCTGGCTGATAAGAGGTGGTGCATGGGAACTGGGGGTGGGGCTGGGGGTGGGGCTGGGGGTGTAGGATGGCTGAAGTGGTGCTGGGTTCTGGGGCTGGCTGGCTGGCAGAGAGAGGTGGGGCTGGGTCTGGCTGGCTGAGAGGGGTGGGGCTGGGTCTGGCTGGCAGAGAGGGGTGGGGCTGGGTCTGGCTGGCAGAGAGGGGTGGGGCTGGGTCTGGCTGGCTGAGAGGGGTGGGGCTGGGTCTGGCTGGCAGAGAGGGGTGGGGCTGGGTCTGGCTGGCAGAGAGGGGTGGGGCTGGGTCTGGCTGGCAGAGAGAGGTGGGGCTGGGTCTGGCTGGCAGAGAGGGGTGGGGCTGGGTCTGGCTGGCAGAGAGGGGTGGGGCTGGGTCTGGCTGGCTGAGAGGGGTGGGGCTGGGTCTGGCTGGCTGAGAGGGGAGGTGAAGAGCGTGGGTGTGGCTGGCTGATGGCTGCTGGGGTCCCGGGCATCAGGGAGGCCGAGGGAGTCCAGGGCTCTCTCTTTAAGGCAGGGTATCATGGGTTAAGGCAGTCATTTCTGATGGAACAGGAGTGGCTTGACACTGCCGTCCTTAAATTTTGGTAACTGGTTGCTGATAATCTCCGCCAGCATCTCGGGAAACTCCACGCTCAGCGACTTGTTGACAAACGTGTAGAAGCAGATTTGAAGCAGGCCTCCCACCATCTGAGGAGACAACACAGCCTCGGTTACGCAACTCCGGGGGCTAGCCGGGCGGCTGAGCCCAAACCCTTTTTCTATTTGAGGGGCACATCCACAGCTGTCAGACACGTCTATGGGCTGGCTTGCCCAAACCCTAACCTGTCTGAGAATACACCCACGGCTGTCAGACATCCCTCTGGCCTGCTTGGGTAACCCTAACCCTCTCTATGTGAGGAGGACCAACAGGGTCTTCTCTGAAGACATGGCCTGCTTTAAACTGGCTGGCTGGGCGGGTTAACCCTGACCCTAGGCATTCACACGGCTTCTGTTTAGACACAGACTCTCCGACTCGCTGGCTGGCAGCCTAACATGGACACTGTCACCTGAGAAGAAGCTCGCAGCCTCTGAGACACTCTTTGCTGGAGGGGAAACTGTAGACATTGGCTGAGGTAGAAAGGCCACTGGCGTCCATTCGTCATTTTCGACGTTTTCAACTTCTCCTTCCCCTTCCGTCTCAAAGCACATAACAACCCATGGCGGCACAGACTCACCGAATGCTGCCATAAAAACTACGAATGGTGGAGGTACGGTTTTAAAGCAAAACCCGCTCGGCGGAATTTGTGCAGTATTGGCGAGTTGGAGAGAGGACGTTGGATTAGGCACGATCGAACACAAAAACATCCCCCCCCCCCCCCCAAAAACCGAATTCAGACGTGAGGGCACTTTGTAGAAATGCTAACTCTGAAGTTGCAACCTAGAACACGCATTTTAATTCACCCATTCAATAAAAAAAAATGACACTGAATTAAATTCAAGAGCAATTAACACGAGCTCAAGTTCAGCCAACCGTTCGAGAGTGGATGATAGGACCAAAGTGAGAGGGATGTCATGTGACTCAATAAAAACATGAATCACTTGGAGAATGATCAGATAAACCCATTATGGCGGAACACACTTAAAAAAAAAAAAAACGACTCTGATGAAAAATGTAACTTCCCAGCTATTGCCTCTTGTGCGCACCCTTGTGCCCCGTTCAAATGTAGAGAGGGTACCCTCGCGTTCCAGGCCTGCGTGAATCGGAATCTTGACCGTGACGATGTGGCGGTGACATGAGGGAGCAGTGTGAGACACTGGTCCCTCTAAGGGAGACCCGTTGAAGGGCCCGCGCACTCCATTTTTCAGACCGCTCACTTTTTATTCATCATTTTATAAAACCAATGTTCAATTGAGCGGCCAAATGCGGCGAAGCCCACTTCATACATTCATAAAGACGCGCATTGCATGAATGTGAATGAATGTTGGTAACGAATGTTGGTGGTGGTCGGAGGGGCCGTAGGCGCTGATTGGCAGCCACGCTTCCGTGCCACCACCGGTTTGACTGTGTCTGCATGAATGCCGGACTCTGTAAAGCGTCTTTGAGTACCTTGAAAAGCGCTATATAAATAAAATGTATTATTATTATTACATTTAAATGTCACACTAGACTACACGCAAGCTTTTAACAAAATGACGACCCTGGCGCTCTGCTCAAGCTTTGACTGGCAACAAAAATCAGGAACGTTATCCCTTTAGGCGCCCCCAAAAAACGGGCAGTTTTACATTTAAACACGAATGGCTTGATGAAATAGTTCAAACGGACACAAGCGATGGTCCAGGTAGGCTGGTGAAGCTTTCTGATATATTTAGCTACGAAGAAGCGAGCGGAGTTCTCTGCAAACTTTGCTCAGAGTACTGAGGTTTTGCGCTCGGATAGATTTCAATGTGCTTAGTGCGGAAAACAATTCGAGGGAACATGGCTTGGGACTCACCTCTTGCATGGAGTCCAGTAGCTTGGTAAGCTGGTAGAATCTCTGCCAGTTCTGGCTGGAGTTCTCCTCCCTCTTCACAATGGCCTTGCCCAGCTCCTTGATGTACGTCATCCGGATCTCGTCGAATATGGCCTGGCTTTTCATCCCGTCCTTCGGCACTGCGGGGTGGGGGGGGGGGGGGGACGACGACAACATAAGCAAGGGGGCTCAACTCTGAGCCGCGCCCAGGCTTGGTACGAACGTCCCATCTGACTCGCTCCCGACCCTATTCCAGACAACGAACGGCCTGTTCTGGAGGGTGTCTGTCATGCAACAGTGCCAGGACTCCCCCCACTCCCCCCTCTACCCAAACCACAAACACAGGTGAACGGGGGAGACTGCTGATGCAAAGCTCCAGGTCGCCCATGCGTGAGCCTGGCGTCGCGAAAGATAGGAAACAGTCGTGCCCCTGACCGCAGACCGGCTCAGTACTGGAACGGTGCCCAGGCAAATCCGGCACACTCTACAGACAGGAGATTATGCAAAAAGAAACAAAATAACCGTAGCGGAGCCAGAGAAGTTCAAACAAGACTGATTTCCATAGCAGATGGGTGATACGAAATAACTCTGCGGCCAGAGACAACACCTCCCTGAAACATGTCAGAGAAGCGCACTGGGGGTTTGGAGCGAGCTGGAGGAGAATCTTTGAAACGGTTTTGGGAACGAATCAAAACATTCAACTTAATACAGCCTAAGTGATGTTCCTCCATGTTCCCCTGGTGGCTGTCAAGATCTGCTAGGGTTCCCATCCGTGAGCCGACAAAGAGACAAACCATGCCGGCAAAAACACCGTCTGGCGAGGAACCAACCGAATCTGCTCGCTTGTATAAAAATACATGGCGAGCATGTGAATGTCATTTCCTTTTAAGCCGCAATCAAATCACGCAAAATGCACTCTTTACCGAACCCACTCATTTTCCAGTAATTCAAAAAAACAAAAACACACACAAAGAAAAAAACTCAAACTCAAGCCAACATGGAAATTTATATGGAAATTCAAGTGGCTATAACTGCTTTGGTAATGATTCGTCACGCTCCTGTATTCCCCCCCCCCCCCAAGAGAACTCTTAAGCACCGGGATAATTACAGACCGGTTGTAGCCAAACTAGTGCACTTCCTCATTGCTTTCAAAACAACACCTGGTAACGCAACACGCATCCTCAAAAGCCACATTCAACTGTAAGCGATTGTCCATGTGAGGAGTTCCCAGAATCAGGTTTGTCGTTCAGCACAGTGCGCACATTTCCTGGTGCGAGCGTGGATTGGAGCAGCAGCAGGAGGTGTGTGTGTGTGTGTGTGGAGTCGCGCTCGGCCATACCCGTGCTGAGCAGGAGCAGGACCTTCATGCAGAGGTACTCGTCGTACGACACCTGCAGCTTCACAAACTCCTCCGAGATCTTCAGCATCTGCACGCACTGGTCCGTCATGAAGGGCAGCTTCATTCGCTCCCTGGCACAAACAAACACACACACACACACGCGCAATCCATCAACCAAACAACGCATCGCTCGTTTCGAGGAACAGTAACCAAACGGTAAGACGGCAAAGCGAACAGGCGATCGTGAGTCATCTATTCCGGGGGGGGGGGGGGGGGGGGGGGAGGGGTTAAGCGAATCTCTCCATCACAAGAGGCAAACAATCCTCTTTAAAATGCTCAAGTCTACAGGTGGTTGCATCGTCCTCTGCAGACGGCCTGAGGATGGAATCCCAAGGAAGCGCCATTGTGGCCTGGCGGCTCGCTGCTCTCCCCTGAACCTTGAAGCGAACCCCGGGGCCAGCGCGAAGCAAACCACACAACGAACCTCACTTTGAATCCTGTTTGGAGGGCTCCTCATTCAAATATTTACAGCTTGTGGCGTCGACTTAACTGCAAGTATCGGTGGCGACGTAAAAAAAATGCAAATACAAATTTGACGGTGTTGATGTTAGGATGTGGACGGATAGAAGTCAGTCCGATTGTTGACATCGAAAATTCAGCCGATAGGACGAGGGAACAGATTTGATGCATTTGAAGTCAATTTGAACGGCCAGATTTCCGTTTTCAAAGGTGGCATCCACTTTTGAAACTTTTGAAAATAGGTGAGGGACAGAGAGAGGGGAGGGAGGTGAGGGGGACGTACTCGTTGATGACCAGGTCGGGGGCGAAGCAGAGCATTCCTCCGTTACACTGCTCGTAGGAGCGCCAGCCCAGACTGAAGGACATGAGGAACAGCCAGGAGCACTGCAGCAAGGTCATCTGGTCGTCTAGGTGAAGGTTCCGGAAACCTGCGCACGTGCACCAGCATCCACACACACACACACACACACACGCACAAACACGTTTACAAACGTCACCGTGGATAAGGCTTACCAACCAGAAGCAGATGGCGTCAGAGGAATGCATCGTTCCAACGTTGTAGCTGTCCAAACAGGTGCCACTCGAAAACGAAATCGGGGTGTGCTGGGGAATCCCCTCAGTCCCCTAACCCTAACCCCGCCGCCCCCCCCCCTCCTGGTCGGAGGCTCACCTGGCAGGGACTTGGCCCACTTGACGGCCGAGATCACCTGCTGGCCGCCCAGCCGGTTCAGCGTGGTCATGAGGCGCGTGGACGTGTCGGGCACCGTGCTGTCGTAGCCCGAGTAGATGACCTCGGGCTCAATGGCCTTGAGCAGGGACAGCATGGTGGGCACCAGCTGGGGCATGGACTTGGGGATTAGGGCGCAGGCCTGCTCCGCTGGGCCGGGCGAGGACGACTCCGCGCTGGGCTGCTGGCCCTTCAGCTTGATCAGCTTCTTGTTTTTCCTCGCTGCAAGGGGGGAGGGGGGGGGGGGGGGAGAGAGAGATGTGGGAGGAAGAGAGAGAGGCAGAGAGAGAGAGAGAGAGAGAGAGAGGGGGAGGGGGGAGAATAGGTAGATAGTGAGCAATCCTGGAAGGTCACAGTAACCCAGGGGGTGAACCTTGGAAGTATTAGTAGACCAACAGCACCGCTGAAAGATTACATTTGTGGAAAAACACATTTCATTTGTTTTCTACGTTCTACATGTTGTCGCTGTGCATACAGTTGCAGATAAGCGAGCTTATCTAGGCCTGTGCATGGCTAAAAGGCTTGAAGGCAAAGCATCAACAAGTATTTATGGACAAAAGGCAGATTACAGTTGACGGTGTGATGCCTTTTTCTTCGAATGGACGTTGCAAAGCACAGTGAACAACAACGCCGTAACTGTGAGTGACATGCCGTCCATTATTCTCTTTTTTTTCCCCCTTCCCTTTCCTCATTCTACGCGGTAAGCTCACGGGCCACAGGTAGAAAGCTTACCATCAACTGTCTCTCTCTCCGCTCTACCGCCCCCCCTCCTCCTCCCCGTTTAATTTCCCCTCACGTGCATTGCTATGGCAACTAAGAGCCTTTGGTGGATGCCCCCGCATGGCCCTGCGCAGTCCCCCACCCACTCCTCCCACTCTCCCATTCAATCCGCCAAAGAGGTGAATGAACATATATAAATGACATTAAGTGCATGGGCACGAACACACAGAACCAACATGACGCGGGCAGTGAAAGAGCTCACACGCACGCACGCAAAAAACCCAACACAGGCAACCACTCGGGGGGGGGGGGGGGGGGGGGGAGGGGGGAGGGGGGAGGGGCCTCGCTTGTTACCTTCCAGGTTCATGCCGGCCTGCAGACACTTGCGAAAGCGGCAGGCCGGGCAGTTCTTCCGGCGGATCTTGTCGATGATGCAGTCGTTCCTCCCGGCACACAGGTAGTTGTGCTGTCCTGTGGGGGGGGGGGGGGGGGGGGCAGAGGAGGGAGGGACAGAGGAGGGAGGGGGGGGGAGAGGGGGGGCAGAGGAAGGGTGAGCACAACTGAAATTCAAATTGTTCTACCGTCACGGCCTATATATATATATATATATATATATATATATATATATATATATATATATATATATATATATATATATATATATATATATATATATATATATATATATATATATATATATATATATATATATATATATATATATATATATATATATATATATATATATATATATACACACACACACACAGGGACGGATCGGTCCGTCCATCACGGTCGCTTTATTTTTTAACATGGAGAAGAAACAGCCGGCTTGCGGGAGACGACCCGGGGGGTCGTCAGCTGAATACCGACTGTGCCTGATCAACAGGGCCTCCAGGGGAGGGGTGCTGCGTGATTAAAGGGGCGACCTACTGCTCCGTCAGAGTGCCGCACTCGAAGTCGACGTCGGCGGCGCGATGCTAGCGCTTCATTGTTAATCCAGAGATAAAAGTGTGGGGGAAGCTAGTTTATAATGTCTGCATGAATGTATGTATTTTTGGGGGGAGGGGGAGGGGGAGAGGGGGGGTGTTTAGTGATGAGTCACTGCTAAAACAAGTCACCTCATCTGTCGAGCCACTGCAAATACAAGTTACTTAATCTATGCATGTGATGTTATCGTGCGATTCAGAAGAAAAAGGTGCTCGGGAAGAAGATTAGCAAGAAAGACCACAAGTGCCCCAATCAAATCAGATTCGTTGGAAATGGTTTCTGCTGAAGCACTTACTTTGCCTGTTTTGCGGAGAAAGGACTGGGTATGACTCACTGAGGGGTTAAAGTCGCTCCGCCGTTGAACAACAGCCTTTTCCTTTCATAACTACCTGGCCAAATTTCATCGACACAAAAGCTAATTTGCGCAATCGTAGCATTGGCGGACGACACAAGGAAGTAGGTGAATCTCTGTCGTCGGAGGTCCAGCCCTTACGAACGTTTGACCTCCAGAGGCTTGTCTCTGACCTTAACAACATCTTAACATTTAAATGAACGTATCAAACACTGCTCAAGACAGATTATTGTTTTGTCGCATCTTAAAGTGTCAGTGGGGTCAGATGGCTGAGCGGTTAGGGAATCGGGCTACCAATCAGACGGTTGCCGGTTTTATTCCCAGCCGTGAAAAATGACGTCCTTGGGCAAGGCACTTCACCCCACTTGCCTCGGGGGGAATGTCCCTGTACTCACTGTAAGTCGCCCTGGATAAGAGCGTCTGCTAAATGACTAAATGTAAGTGTGAGGTGTGGGCTGGTGCCAATTCAGGATCTAGATGTGCTTTTACGTTTGACAATAGGCATAATGGGAATAACGGTTTTTCAGGTCATTAAGAACAACCAAACCGGGACTGAATAATTATGATGCATCCATGAAAAACGACCGGGCTGCCAATCTTTACCGCTCGACAATAATAACCACTCATGTGCAAATTGAGACCTGGTGGTTTCTCCCAAGTTTCTCCTAAAAGCCTTGCTTGGTTCCTGGTAAAACATTATGTTGATGACTTGTTTATGTAAAAACAATGTTTTGTCAAAGTAGGTCATCAAAGGGTTCTTACCACAGGGGCACAATATAATTTCCTTGAAGTGTGTCTGATAGTCTAGAAGTGACTCGTCATGGCAAACTGTCACTCATTATCTAACATTAGTCATTTTTACAGCAAGGAGTGGTTGCGTCAGTTCAGCGTGAATCCACTGCTAAACGGGAGTGAGGCCTTCTCTTTAGCGGTGGGTCAGAACTAGCAGTAGAACTTTGGCTGGTACACGTCAATCTTATGCTCAAATGCAGGGATGACTCATTTACGAATTCAGTCGTCAGTCATGTAATCGACTAAGTTCGAATTTACAACTAGGCGTTTTAGGCCCGTCCTGATTCGAAACTGAGGTGGACACAATTAGGAGTCAATGTAGCGGAGGTGGTTCGGGTCTACACAGTCATCATGACATCTGGGGCGTGGCTGACACAACCCTAGGAGCAGGACAATCCGCTCGTGGTTGAATGACACATTTTTGGATCATGGTTTCGGGTTCGAGATCTTGATCACGGTGAACACAGGGATACACGAGCTTCCATTGGCCGCTCGTCCAGGGTTAAAGCTCAGCAAAAACCTGGACACCCCACCGCCGTGTTAATCCAAGCTCAAAGCAAACCAGGAGAGCTCGATCTACAATTACAATCATTTGATTTGGTTGGGAACAAAATGATGATAACAAATGTGGTGTATTAGACAGGGTGTCTTGCGGCGGTGATGCCCACACATTCACCTTCTTCAAACCCAGCCAAAGGCACACACAGGGAACATTGTAGTCAAGTGAAGCAAAAGTGAAGTGATCCACCATGCCAAATCCCATAGAACTAGAATTAGAAAGGACTAAAAAATAATAATAATAATTAAAACCATGCATTGAAAAATGGCCCGGGTAAAAGACAGGGTCTTCACTGGGTCGGAGCCTTTCAGTCGGGAGTGATTGGTGACAGGAAAGGTGACAGGAAAGGTGACAGTGTTGTTGTTAGGATGGAAGGTGAGTTGTATTTACCATCTGTGTTTTGTCTCGCTCTCCAGCCTTCGCCAGTGCGACAACAACCGTCGAATGGGGAGCGGAGGAGGGAAGAACAAAAATAACAGATATGACTTTCTTATTGCTGTACAGCTCTATTCAGTGTTATATTAATACTTGAACCCACACGTACTCATCAGCATACATTTACTTGGCAATCACGATGAGGACACAAGGGGCGTTAAACCCGACGTTGCAATGGACCTTGAGCAACCATGCGCACAAATTCAGAAATATCTGTTATTTTTGCATGTTCGGTGTTTAAGACTACAGTGTCACTTTTTATACGTCTGGGACCCGGGCCAAACTTTGAGGCGTATAAAAAGAAGCCCTTGGAAGCGGATCAATCCGATCTTCCGGCGAACGGCACTTAGGTTTAACACGTGGTGTAGTCCTTCCTAAAAATACTCTGAGTTCCTCCATGATGCGCCGAGTCGAAGGGAACTTGCTAGCCCTGTGCAGGGCACATACACACGGCGGGGGGCAGCGACGCTGGAAGTAGCAGACATCTGGCACGCCACACAGGCCAAAGAAATGAGAAGAGAAAGGCGTCTTTGAGCGCGCTCCGAACACTGGCGCGGTTGCACTCTCAGGGCGTGAACGAGCTGAATGCCTTGCAGGGAAAGCGAGGAGTGGGGCCTACTTTAGCTAGCATCGGAGATGGCGCTGTTGCAGCTTGTCAGATCAGAGGGCTAGCTGCCGTGTAGCTACGGTGCTCTACCTGGCGAGTTGGAATTTCTCACGTCGGGGTTACTTTTCGGGAGAGGTGGATGGGTGTGGGGGGGGCAGTGCTGTCAGAACCTTATCACTTTCCGTCAAAGGCATTCCTTTGCCACAGATGCTAAGCTGGGGCAATAAATCATCGGCACTTAGCCTACACAGTGACCATAAAGCACTGCTGTTTAGAGGTTGACAACGCCTTTTAGCGTTAGCTCTACCACAATGTGCCGGGGCAACGTTCAGTTGATATAACCCGTTTTATGACACGCAGTGAGGGGTTTTCCGCCACTGAGCGACTCTTTCATGGATATCAGTGTAAGCTACCTGGGTCAATAGCATCTCACTGCAAACAACAATGTCCATACAGCTCTCGAAACAGGAATGGGCGGCTAGCCAAAAGTACTGCTGAGGAAAAAGAGTGTTTTTCTTTCAATGATTTTTAATTAACCGATCATGTGAATGAATTCAAGGAACAACGACATAAGGAGTTTGCAGGTAGTTAAGAGACCTTCATAGACCGCGCTGATCCTCGCGTTAAATTCTCGCGTCTTCAGAAGATTCCTAAAAGTCCACCGAGTCAAATTCAAACGCGACAAGAGGCAAGGCCGGGGGTTGGGGGGGGATAAGGCGTGGAGGTTTTCGGGCGCGAGGCCCCAAGTCCTGTCGCGAGCCAGCCGAACTGTGCAGGAGCGCTCTCGAGGTCTCCAGGTGCTCCACACCTACAGGTCTCTGGGTACTCGGGACTCCTTAACGACCCTTGTGTGTGTGCGTGTGACTGCGTGTGACTGCGTGTGCGTGCGAGGTGAAGCATCCGCGCATGCCGACCCACCTTCCACAGCCCTCTTGAAGAAGACTTTGCAGCTGCCGCAGGTGAGGACCCCGTAGTGGCACCCAGAGGCCTCGTCGGAGCACACCAGGCAGATCTTGTGGGCCGGGCCTCCGGGCTTGGCCGGGGACGGTGACGCGGTGGCGTTGGCCTCGGACGTTCTGGATGACGGGCTGCAACACGGCAAAGGAAAACACACACACACGGGGGGTCAAGGTCATATCCAGAATGTGCGCCTTTCAAAACAGACCCGTGACACAGCAATACAGTTATTGGGTCAGCCTCACTCGACAGTATCGCGTCTCTGCTGTAGCATCTTCGTTTGGCGCGGCGCTTCGCCCTGTATCATGAAAACCTACAATGACAAGGCAATCATCCAGTCTGAAACATGTCTCGTGTTTTGTCCTTCAATAGCGGAGCAGGTGAGCCGGGGTCGACCCTAACGAGGCACCCAATGACCTCCCTCACGCTGAGCTAAAGCTACTCCAAAGGGATTTCCAGCTAGCTTACTAACAGGGCCTCGTTGTAACCTCATGGTCTGCTGTTAATAGCCTTAACCAGGGGCGCTGAGGAAACAGGCGGTCTACTACCTGCCCAAAAGTCAACATCCCCCCCCCCCCCCCCCCCAGCAAGAACCGAGGAGCGCAACACACACTCGCGGCGGCACACTGCGTTTCAGTCGCACACTCGTTCCACTATCGACACGCACAATGCCATTATTATGTCTGTGCTGGGGTCATTCCCCACCTTGGGTGCTGGACTCAAATTAACCATAACAACCCCCCCCCCCCCCCTCCACGTGACAGGCCCTCGATTAAAACGCCTTCTGGTCCGAAGCCAAAAACACTGGTGCGACCACAGGCGACAGTGCAGCCTCAGGGTTTTTTTTTGGGGGGGGGGGGGGGGTAAATCCCTCCCACGGCAGTTTGCTTTGACAACACAATAGGCAGGGCTTAAGGCCTTATGTAAGAGGTTAGGGAGCATTCAATGTCTTAAGGCGTCCTGGTTCCCAGAGCAAGGCTATGCTATGATTCATTCTTGGCCAAGCTAACCGGAGCATGACCTTTACCGTTTTGAGGGAGTCAGGTGATTGCAGGCCCCCTCCCTCCCTCCCTCCCCCCAGCCCCACCCCCACCCCCCCACCACCGGAGCGTAACCTAAATTCAGCGAGGGGGGGGGATCAGTTCTCTAATGGTCACTGGAAAGACGACACTTGTTGATGGGAGTCCGAGGTCCAGCTGGCTGAGGCCTGGCCCTGGTCACTGAATCTCCAGAGTTTCAGAAACAGCGGGGGGGAGGGGGCCTTACAACTCCATTCATGCCGTGTGGATCTAGCCCCCACCCACCCCCCCCCCGAACAACAGTCCTCACGGCCGGAGCTGCGGGGCACGGCGGAAACCTCGAAAGGCACGCGACAGCAGAGACGGCCTGATCCTCGACAACGGGCCGCGGCGCGCCCAGACGGGCACGGAAACGTACGTCTTCGAATGTCTCTATGAAAGAACCAGCAGGGGGTGTGTTCCCTGGGACTCGAGCCAGCCTACCCACTCTCGAGCCTTCCTCCCACTGTCTCACTGGGCTTGGTGGCACGCTGCCATGCACACAGTCAAGCCTCATTAGAGACACCTCCACAGTAGAGCAGAGAGCACACACACACACGTAGGCTAATGCACACGACGTAGGATGCAAAAACCCAAACCCAGACAGGCCGACACACCCACGCACACGTTAACACATCTATGCGCAACCTAAATGCAAGCCGGCGGAAAAAAAAGCCGGCTAGCTAGTGCGCCGTAACTCGACGCCGGCTCTGAAACAGACCTCTGTGCTGTCGTTTAGTGACCTCGGTATGCTAATGCCTCCCACACTATTCTGATTACGTGTGTGTGTGAGAAGAGTGTGTGTGTGTGTGTGTGCATGTATGTGTGTGTCTGAGGAGTGTGTGTGTGTGGGGGGGGGGAGAGTGGGAACACAAGGTTCGAGTGAGAGAAAAAAAAAAAAGAGGAGCAAAGGATCAACAAACGAGTGCGAAATCGTAAGAGCACCGCGTACACGCATGCAATGTTTGCCGACCGACCGAGGCGACAGAGCAGCTTGTCGCCGCTAGCAAGCGCGACGACGACAAAAAGACTTGACTTTGTTGACAAAACAGAAGATTGGATTTCGAAAGAAAAGAAAAAAAAAAAAAGCAGGCCGATGTCCCAGGTCCGCACAAAAAAAAAGAGCATTTGGGACGGTGGATAGTCCAACATCCGGATCTTTCTATGAGGCAATGCTGTGCTTTGTGTGTTGGCAATTCAAGTCCCCAATGCCATCTCTGGCTTTAAAGGAGCAGGGCTAGCTAGTAGTTGGGGACTGCGATAGGAGTGCAGGGCCTTTCTGTCAGCCTGACTATCTGGGGAGTGCATGCGTGTCTGGGTGGGACACACACACACACACACACACACACACACACAGAGGGGCCTCCCATTAGTGTAGGAGGAAGTTAGGACCCACGGGGTTCTTATAAATAGTCCCGTAGCAACCTAAGCCCTGGGACAGTGTTACATGAGGATACTGTATACACACACACACACACACACACAAGCCTGCCAGCTGACACCCACAATACCCTGTACACCTCCATGTTATCACAAATCATTTGTGGGTTCATAGCATCTGCGTCGACGGCGCGTCGAGAAGACACCGGGAAGTTGGCGGTCGTTTGGCATAACGAGCAGAGAGGAGAGCTCAGTATGCTCCGCAGGTTCACCTTCCCATGAGGTCGGCCATGCCAACTGAGCCCTGCTCCCTACCCAGGCTTAGGGGACAGGGCCTACCAAGAGAGGGAGAGAGGGAGCGAGGGAGGGAGAGAGGGAGGGACTTTGCAATACTCAACCCGAACTGTCATGCCAATAAAGCATTCTGAACTGAACTGAGAGAGTGAGTGAGAGTGATAGGGAGGGAGAGAGAGAGAGAGAGAGAGAGAGAGAGAGAGAGAGAGAGAGAGAGAGAGAGAGAGAGAGAGAGAGGGAGGGAGACTTTGCAATACTCAACTCGAACTGTCATACCAATAAAGCATTCTGAACCGAGAGAGAGAGAGCGAGAGGGAGGGAGAGGGAAAGATTGTGATTGTCAGAGAGATTGTCAGACACAGAGAGAAAGAGAGAGTGAGAGAGAAAGAGAGAATGATGGTAGTCCTCTCCTAAACCACCCCATCAATCATCTGACAGCGAGACAAGGTAAATCCCACAAAAGCGCCTTTGCTGCCTTCACACCTATTGCGTTTCAACGTACGTCTCAGCGGGGTCAGAAGACAGACGGGGGCTGCTGGCAAACAAAAGAAGGTAGAGAGACAGAGAGAGAGAGAGAAATAGAGAGAGAGACAGAGAGAGAGAGAGAAATAGAGAGAGAGACAGAGAGAGACAGAGAGAGACACAGAGAGAGACACAGAGAGAGAGAGAGAGAGAGAGAGAGAGAGAGAGAGAGAGACAGAGAGACAGAGAGAGAGACAGAGAGAGAGAGAGACAGAGAGAGAGACAGAGAGAGAGAGAGAGAGACACAGAGAGAGAAACACAGAGACACAGAGAGGGAGAGAGACAGAGACAGAGACAGAGACAGAGAGAGAGAGACAGAGAGGGAGAGAGAGAGAGAGAGGATGGCCTGACAGCCAGTCAGTGAGCCTGGACAGTTCCACAGCAGAGCTGGTGGAGGATGTGCATGTTGGGATATCAACCGGTGGCTCCCCCGAGGGACACCACGGAGGTTTAGCTCAGTGTTCATCTGAAAAATGCTCTGGAAAGAGGCCTTCTCGTTGAGAGACCGCATTAGGTACACAGTTGCCTCCAGCTATTTTCTCCCTCCCTCCCTCCCTCGCTCCCCCGCTCCGCCCTCCCTCCCCTCTCCCGCCGAGGTTATGTAATATTCATATTGGCGCTGCCGCGACGACGGTCCCCCCCCCTCCCCCCTCCCCCCCCAGCCAATCCGCTCCCACTACTAACTCAGAGTACAGAGGAGGTCAGGCAAATCATGAGATTATCCGACTCATCTACCCAGAGACAGACACACACGTACGCGCACGAAGCACTTACACAAATACACACACACACACACTCGACCCGGGCCTACTCTGCAAGTCTCTGTTCTGCAGCGTCGCTCAGAGAGGAGGGTTTGTTGGAGAGGAACCTGTTCGACGATAAAAGCTGCCCTCGTGTCTTCCCTTTCCCCCCACCACCGTGTGAATGTTGCGCCGAGACACCGACCGCCCTGGTGGCCGTTCAGACGCGCCGCGGCGCCCGCCGCCCGAGGAGCAAAGCAAGCCTTTTCCACATCTGGCTGCGCGAGGCTTGAAGAACGAGGAAGTGAAACCTTGAGGGCAGCGGAAAAAAAAACGCAAAAAACGATTTCGACTTCTCTCAGCTAGCCCGAACGACGGCCGGGTTGGAGAGTTTGACGAGTTTTTTTTCTTCTTTTCTTTCTTACGTGCGCGTGGTGAACAGAGCGTTTTGGGATGGCACGAATCGTTACTCACTCTTTCCCGCTACTGCTGCCAGTGAGCCAGGGGGAAAGGCTCCACTCGTTTCGCCCTCTGGCCGTTCCCCCCGATCCTCAACGGTCAGGTGCCGTCTCCTGAAACGGACGTCAACCGCCTCGAATAACCCGCGAACCGTCCCAGTGGTCCGTTCATCCGCTCGGTACTACCGAGCGAGTGAATTCCCCAAGCTTCATGAAGTGAAAATAGGAACAGACACATTAATAATAAAGAGGAAAATCGATCGACGCGGGAAACATGGGAGAGCCATAGCACGGTCGCATGCTAGTTAGCCCCCCGGGGAGGAGGGGAAAAAGAATGTCCGGAAAGCCACAGTCAATACTGGGCCCTACGCTGTAAAACGTCCCCTACACGCCGAATCCCTAACTTCCCCATTTTGACCAAGCCGAGAGGGACGGAGAGGGAGAGAGACAGAGACAGAGACACAGAGACACAGAGACACAGAGACACAGAGAGAGAGAGAGAGAGAGAGAGAGAGAGAGAGAGAGAGAGAGAGAGAGACAAAGAGAGGGAGAGAGACACAGAGAGAGAGACACAGAGAGAGAGAGAGAGACAGAGAGAAAGAGAGAGAGAGAGAGAGAGAGAGACACAGAGAGAGAGAGAGAGAGAGAGAGACACAGAGAGAGAGAGAGAGACACACAGAGAGAGAGAGAGAGGGAGAGAGACAAAGAGAGGGAGAGAGACAGAGAGAGAGACACAGAGAGAGAGACAGAGAGACACAGAGAGAGAGAGAGAGAGACACAGAGAGAGAGAGAGAGAGAGACACAGAGAGAGAGAGAGAGAGAGACACAGAGAGAGAGAGAGAGAGAGACACAGAGAGAGAGAGAGAGAGAGAGAGAGAGAGAGAGAGAGAGAGAGAGAGAGAGAGAGAGAGAGAGAGAGAGAGAAAGAGAGAGAGAGAGAGAGAGAGAGAGAGAGACAGAGAGACGGGGTGATCCTGTAATGAAGCTGTTTACAGGGCCCGGGCCTCGTCGTGGGGGGAGAGTTCTGTGTGTCTAGCGCTAGCGGGGGGGAAACCTTCATTTGCTCCCGCGCAGATCGAGTTAGCCCCTGACACCCCTCCTGCTCTAAAGCAGACGGATGACTTCGGACCACCTGCACAACGGGGCCATTTCCCTCCCTCCCCCCCCCCTCCCCCCCCCCGCGGGCCAATGGCATTCGTTTAGCACGTTTATGCTCCGACCCCTCAGCCAGGGGAGGCTGCTGCTTTATTGGAGGTGCCTGAGTGGAGTCACACAAAAAAGAAAGAAAGAGGAGGGGGGAGAATAACACACCACAGGGCAGACTACACCTTCTCACTGGTGGCCCCGCCCTCGTTGGAAACGAGCTTCGCGGGGGGGGGGGGGTCGCAACCGGACGCTGGGCGGATTCGAGAGGGCCGCGCCAACCGAACCGCCCCGTCCTCCTCTCAGAGGGAGGCGCGAATGGAACGGCTTTCGACGCAGCCCCCCCGCATCAGGGACACGCCCGCGGCGTTCACCACGCCGCACGCTGTGTGGCTGGCTTCACCGGGGGGAGGGGGTGGGGGGGGGGGGGGGGGTAGGGAGGTGAAGAAAAAAATAAATGTTGCGATGAGAGGAACTTGGGAAATTCCTGAACTCGAGTAAAAAAAATTATATGGGGAATAAACGAGACGGGGAGACGCACAGTCGCTCAACGTGTTGCTTGGTGAACGCCTCGCTCCCTTTACAGCAGTCATGGTGGGGGAAGCGAAAAGCCCCAATACGACTCAGCTTCAGTGGTATTGAAGAAGCAGCCGTTAACAATAAAGGCTATATCAGTTCGAGTTCACTATGTGAACCAGCAGGATTTCTATTCAGTTCCATTCACTTGACGTAGACAAGAACCAAAATTCGAACAAACTGTATCGAAAATGTTAAGAAAGACACCTTTTTTCCCCAATTCTTAAATCCTTTGTGTCAGATTTCTATACGCAGACACTTTTGGAGCCCTGTTGAGCATTGTTGTTTGAAAACCTTTCTAGGTTTTCCCTTTTTGCTGTTTGTGACACTTTCCTCACATATCAAGCCAAATCTGTCAAACCAGTATTTCAGCACAAACAGCTAGCAAGCTGCAACCGAATATGTGGTTCACCTCCACGTGCTTGTGGTGCACACACACACACAAGCACAAAAACATGCCTGTGACGAGAGAGAGTCAATCTCACGTAAGCAGGCTACTGTGGAAATGGCTCAGCACATTAGGAGGAGGAACAGTGAGAAGATGAAGAGAGAGAGAGTGTGAGAGAGAAAGAGAGAGGGAGAGAGAGACAGAGAGAGAGAGAGAGCGCGAGAGGGAGGGAGCGAGACTTTGTGAGCGAGATGTCAGGGAGAGCTGAGGAAGGCAGAAAGGACTGGCCCTCCCTCCACTCGTTGTGCGCTGTGACAGATTTGTCAGAAGGCAGCTGAGCCTCTTAATCAAGCATTGTGGGGGAGGGGGGCCGGGGAGGAAGAAAAAAAACGTTTTTTTTTGTTTGTTTTTTACGATGGATTCTAATTAGTTGGGTGGGGCAGGTTGGCATGTTGGCCAAAGTCCAGCGGGACTGCCCTACCCACCCCCCCCCCGCCCTTCTCCTGATCTGATGTAGGCGTACAGTAACACACCTCTGAGCCAGCTTGGAGATGACTATGTCCCCTCGCAAAGCTAATCATTAACCCGCGCGCAGCGAGAACACGGCTCTCCTCGATGGGGACCTCGACCTGTCCACACCACATGCGGACGGAGGGAACCAGGAGGAGCCTGTGGTCCGCGAGTGCCCGACTCACCGAGGGAAACTTAGACATTCACATTTAGTCATTTAGCAGACGCTCTTATCCAGAGCGACTTGCAGTAAGTACAGTAACCCCCCCCCCCGAGGCAAGTAGGGTGGAGTGCCTTTCCCAAGGAAACAGCGTCATTTGGCACGGCCGGGAATCGAACCGCCAACCTGGGGGGGGGGGGAGTGGTTGCCCTGTCTTTGTAGCACTGCCCACAGCTTCGTGCAAGACCCAATGACGAGTCAGACAGCCAGGGCCTCAGGGACAGGCACTAGGACCCAGTCATCTGAATGCAGAAACTGAGGCGGAAATCCGAGAATCGATCACATCAGACACAAAGGGAAATCCCGGGAAATTCGATATGTTTGTTAGGAATCCAAAATATCTTCACGTATTTATTTATCATTTTTTTCCTATAAAACTGATTTTTACAGTCGATGTGATGCAACATCTTGGTCAGTACTGTGAAGAAGAGAGGCCTGTTATAACCTGATCCCTCCAACGTCCCAGTGGCAAGCCAGTCCCTGGGAGCGCGTGATTGACTAACCGCCGTGAGTTTGTTGTTCAATGACGCAGCATGCGTCGAAAACCCCTGCCCGCTGGCAGCTGAAAGCCCTTCCAGACAGACATCATGAACACACGTCAACAACTTTGTTTTCTAGTACACCGGAACCTCCGATTTGAGAAAAAAAAAAAAAAAAACTGCAAATGAGCACGGATTCGGGGCAAGTCAAGTGTCTTTTGTATAAAACAACACAATAGGCCATATGAGCCCCAACAAGAGGCTCACTAACAATGTGATTCATCTGCAGAAACACTGATCAATATGGCTATAGGGAAATTTACGCACGCTCTGCAAACAACTGGTCTTGGCTGACGTTTCCTTGGAGATAATGAGCCTGGGTTTGTTTATTTGGCGCCGTTAATTAAAAGTATGTTGAATCATCTTTCCGGTGTCTGATGCGAAGCGTAACTATGAGACAGTGGCTAAGAATAAGTGTCTGATCTTATCTTAACATGCAGGTGTTTGTTTTGTATTTACTTTTTAAGAACACAACCAAGGCGAAAAATGACAGGCGTTCTAATCACCAGCTAAGAAAAAGCTATTTCAGTTGTCCAGGAAACGCAGTAAAAACAACAACAAAGAACCCGGTTTATGCGTTGAATGCAGAAAAGCATTGGTCGTTGCCTTTTTCCGGATGCTTCTAGCCTAATGGCCAAGCCCACAATAAAGTACAACAAGGAAGTCATCAATAGGTATACAAGCAAAGGGGCAGGCGCCCTCATGCACGCACACTCCGCAAGTGGCTTTTCCATGGCAACCGATGAGAGAGAGAGAGACAGAGAGAGAGACAGAGAGAGAGAGAGACAGAGAGAGAGACAGAGAGAGAGAGAGACAGAGAGGGGGGGGGAGAGAGAAAGAGAGACAGAGAGAGGGGGGGAGAGAGAGAGAGAGAGAGAGAGAGAGAGAGAGAGAGAGAGAGAGAGAGAGAGAGAGAGAGAGAGAAAGAGAGAGAGAGAGAGAAAGAGAGAGAGTCCCTCTGGCATTAATGGTGCGTGTTGAAAGCCACACGGCTCCGGGGCTGGGAGAGCAGACTCATGCCTGTAGCGGGGGAGGGGTGGAGAGGAGTGGAGGGGGGGGGGGGGGGGGCAGGTCAGAAATGTCTGGAAAGAGTTCTGATTATATACGAGTGTCTCCTCTGCCAGGGGCAGAGGATGCTACGGGACCCACTCAGGGGCACGCTCGCACCTCGCCAGTGACGGCACGTCTTTTTCCGGAGCCTTCCGTGCCGCCCGGCCCTGCTCGTAGAGGTTCAGAGCTAACCTCAACACAGGTTCGTGCACGTTTAGGATTGACATCATGTCTTTGGGGTTTGTTAAACTGCAGGCCCAACGGTAGAGTCTGTGTGCAAGCAGGTTGTGATGTGTGTTGAAGTGTGTGTTGATGTGATGTGAATGAAAACAGGTTTTATTCAGTAATTACATGAATTGGTTCAATCGCTGTGAACAGAAGGCCTGAAAGCCTAATGGGTAAAAAAAAAAAAAAAAAAAAAAAAAACATCAATTTTAGCAGCAAGCGAAACAAAAGGAGAGGGGGGCCGTAATTATGGGATGAAAAGCTTGTTGACTACCCGAGAACAGAGGACAGAAAATGGTGGAAATCAGCAAAAGGGCCTCCGACTGGCCTTCTCAGCAAGAGTTAAATTCCTTTAACTCCTTCGAAAAAAAAAAATATATTATTATAAAAAAAATAAAAAACACTTATCCTCAACAGAGCACACACACACACTCGTACACACGCACTCAACGATAATCATGTAAGAAAGACAGCAGCAAAGGGGCAAAACAGAGGGCCTCAGAGGAGAGGGAAGATGGGGGGGGTGCAGGGCTGGGTGTTGGTCGTCCCAGTTAGATGGGGTGTGAAGGGGAGACCGTGCGAGTCGACAGGGCGACCGAGCCACTGACAAGCTACCATCTAGGAACGGACAACCAATCATCAAAAAGCAGGGAAGGGCATAAATGCTGATTGGACGCGGTGAAGAAAAAAAAGGCCTCTGGTCATTGGACCAGACGAGCAGATCAGCCAGATGTAAGACGAGAGGGCCTGCAGAGATCCGAAACCCCCTCCGCAAAAACAAACAAGACGAGCAGGCAGAGAGGAGCGCTGTAACCTTGGAGGCCAGAAGCTGAACCGTTTGGTCCAACTGGCTCCCGGCCCGCGGAAGGCTAGCTGCCAGATTTCCCCTCTCCGCCAATCACGTTCAAGGGGAGGGACCGGGAGCCTCGGCCTGCGAACCAGACGGACAACGCTGCCGGCTCATCCTCTCGGATGAGGTCTGCTCTCGGACTGTTTTGGCCGTCGGCATGCGACCCGGGAACCATGACATGACAAAGTTAGGTATTCATTAAGCCCAGGGTTTGTCAGTTTGTCGCAAAGTCCTCGACTCTACTGCCAATGTATAAACAGAGGGCTATCTGGAGGAACACAAGTAGCCCATAGTGATCAGTCAAAGGCTTAAGGGAAACTGAAACATGTTATTTTGTGACAAAATACCATAAATAACATGGGTCACATGACAACACATACTCCACACAAGCCACAGGCATACCCTACCACTCGTATTACAGAAATCACCACAAATGAGCCTTGTCACTTCCTATTTCGGAAGTTTGGATATAGAACTGCAGTCAGAAAAGGGACCTGGAGTTGCACCACTATCGCGCAACCGGAGAATATCCCACCACACCCCCTTCCGGCGCTGTCCGGAGACGACGGCAGGAAGTTCAAGACCCCGCGGACATTTCGAGGAGCTTCCTAAAAAGTGGCGTAATCGGACCAGCGATCGCACACTTCCCTCTGCACGGTCGGTAACATCCTCCTGACATAACACTGCCCAGGGACGCTGTCAAGACTGTTATTGTGAAAAATGCAGCAGGAGGGTGGGGGGCGTTCAACAGAACTTCTACTGTGAAGTACAGCGCGGAGGAGGAAGAGTTACGGCTGTTTGCACAGCGCCGGGCCGGGCCAGGCCAGGCCCTGGGCCCAGGCCCTCGGCCCGGGCTCGGTTCCAGTCAGGCTGCGGGCCGAGGGAGCCGGAGGGAGGCTGTGAAAAGGCCGAACGCGGGAGAGAGAGAGAGACAGAGAGTGACAGAGAGAGAGACAGAGAGAGTGACAGAGAGACAGAGACAGAGAGAGAGAGACAGAGAGAGTGACAGAGAGACAGAGACAGAGAGAGAGAGAGTGACAGAGAGAGAGATACAGAGAGAGAATGAGAGAGAGAGACAAAAACATATCGGCCCCCTCCGTGGCACCTCGACCCCCCCCCCCCCCGGTTACTGAGGTCAGGTCAACGACACAGTGACCTCATCCCAGAGAGGGGGGGGGGGGGGGAGTGGAGGAAAAGGCTCTGCCGTGTTAGTGTTAGTGTCGAGGAGGTGAAACAGTCGTTTCGACGGACAAACAAACCACAAACGACCGCTGATTGGCCTCGGAGGGTACACATTTGAGGTCCAGGCCGGGGGAGGGGGCCGGCTTGACCCTATTTAACAGCGTCCATTTGACTTAACCCTGTGCTGCGTTGAGAAGAAAATCCCATCTCCCTGCCCTGGCACAGTTGAGATGCTTTAGCCCCACGGCTCCTCCATTCGAGTCGCGTCCAGCAGACCCATCTCAGCGAGGGCTTGGGCGACCATATTTTATTTCATTTTTGGGCAACTTGTATTTGATTTTATTGCACATTTTATTTCATTCGAAGTCCACTTAGTACTGCTAGTTTATGTACCCTTAGTATAGATAGTCCACACGTTTTAAATTTCGGTCCCTATATGTTTGTTGTATGCACCTTCTTGCCAAAGTAAATTCCTTGTCTGTGCAAACTTTCACGGCGAATAAATCCCTTTTCTGATTCTGATTTCTGACTCTGACACGTTGTTTACAAAAGGATCATTAAATGTACAGTAGGTCACTGTCAAGAGTTGTTTGAGTTATGAGGTAAGACACGCCCAGGCAAGAATGCCTGACCCACCACAGGAGAAGGCAGGTTATTGGACAGCCCTGCGTTAAACTAAGCAGCGGTTACATAAGCTGGCTCCGGATAAGACCTTAAACAAAGCACTCGCAAGCCTGCTAAGTGTGCACGACCGAACCACAGGAAACTGAATAAAGCAGGGGGAAAGTGCAATGATTTGAACGAATCGTACACTAAATCTTACTTGACTTATTGGGAAATGTAAAACATTTCACTGTTGGAATAGTCTTCCACACTGCCATACATCCAACGAATAGAGGTTCTCCATTGAAACCAAAGCTCTTAGCGCATTTCTCGTCGACTTGAATGTTGACTCAGTTGAACTGAATAGCCTATGGCACTGATAGGTCACTGCTGTCAAAAGGGGCGCCTTATTGAACAGACGTTTTTGTGGAGCTCTTTATCGAGGCTAGATTTTGTTTTGATTATTATAAAAATATATAAAACAATCTGATCTCGACACAGACCAGAGAAGGAGAGAGAATCAGATCCTTAATCAGAGAGAGAGAGCGTGAAAGAGAGAGAAAGAAGGGAGGAGAGAGAGAAGGAAGGAGACAGACAGACAGACAGACAGACAGAGAGAGAGAGAGAAGGACGGACAGAGAGAAGGAAGGAAGGAAGGAGAGAGAGAGGAAGGGAGGGAGGGGAAGTCAGGTGACTGATTTACGAGCTGAAGCAGCAGAACCTGCAGAGCGTGTTCTTCAGAAGCCAGGCTTCGCTAGCCGATGCAACAGCCGAGAGAAGGGTGATGCAGCAAAAAATAAATTAAAAAATGCCCTGGCAGATGTGAAAAACAGAGTCAGACTTATCTAACGACAAGAAGGGAATCTAGAAGAAAAAAAAAGTCTCCATAAAAGATTGTATTTATCAGTTGGTCAAGGTCCGTACAAGAACATGAACAAAAAAAAAACATGCTAGATGTGTTAATGATTAATATGCGAATCGATGAAGAATTGTATAAATTTTGTGGTTCATGTTGTTTTAATTTGTAACTTGTATAACTGCATGCTCTTATGGGTCTTCCCTCTTGGCACTTGTTTCGTTTATCACAATGTATGCTTCATGTTTTTGGCTACTTGCAATGTTTGGGACAATCTCGTTGTTATGTTCAGTGACCTATGCTCTTTTGTAAAGCTCTCTCTTGGAAGTCGCTTTGGATAAAAGCATCTGCTAAATGAATAAATGTAAATGTAAATGTAAATTAACCAGGAATTTGAGCACTGCTATGGAACATTGTAGGGCCACTGGATATATATTTTGTTCTAAATGAGTAGCACATTTGCCCAATAAATGTTTAATGAAACGTTATTGGTAAAACTGTTGAATCCATAACTCTCCACAACAGGCATTTCACAGTGCTAAAAGTGTAAACAACTCATCAATTAACTGATCTTTAATCTAAATAACAATCGAGAAAATTCCAGAAAATTGAACTTTATTCTCACACAGACCAACTTGAATTATTGATGTTATTGATGTTGCCGTGAAATTCATTACACTGACTAATTTCATATCAGTTCTAGAATGAGTTCTACATTCAAACGTGTAGCCTACTCTGTCCCTTTCTAAAACAACAGACCAAACGTGTAGCCTACTCTGTCCCTTTCTAAAACAACAGACCCGGGATTGATTCTCCATTTTTTGGAAGTCGTTTCATTTCAGCTTCTCGTGGGCGAGTGCAGAATTCGACAACTCCCAAAAAAGGACGGATCACCTATTTATTCCAACGTCCCTTGACATGGGTTCTGGTTGTGCAAATGAGACACCCCCCCCCCCCTCCCTCCAACCCCCCCCCCCTACCCCCTCCCATTTATTTGACCCAGGTCCATCTGTCCATGGACTGATTGTTCCTGCAGTTATGCATGAGGTTGACCACAACCGGCCCCACAGTTTGCTTTCACAAACACCTGCGAGGATTATCGATGTTATTGGCGTCGCCGGCGGCAACCCATTTCTCGGACTAAAAGATACCTCGATTTTTTTCCAGAGCTAGCTCGTGTTACGCAGCTTCGAGCAGCGAAACGTTTTTTTTTTGGACCGGTGTGTATAGTAACTGTAAGCTGCTGTCAGATATCTGGTAAAAAAACAAAAAACCACTATTAAAATACATAGGGGAAACATAGAGACTACATACTTTCTACCTCAAACTTACAATTGAAAAGTTGCACTCCGGTATGAATCTATCTTCTGGGAAACGCATGGCATATGACGGTAACCAAAAGGCTTTGGTGATTAATTACGCGACTGTGAATACCCTCAGAATAACTGCAGCTGCCACAGAGTGGGTTGAGAGTGTTATAGGTCAACATGAGTTGATCAAGTTGTTTTCCTATCTCGTGCATGACATGGATTGGTTGGAGCCTGCCATACAGACTAGTGTACACTCGAATCGTTCAATGCACCTTGCACTGCTGCACAAAAAAGGCCCTTACCACATGAAACAGCTGAAAAGATTTGTGGCGGTGCCACCAGTGAAAAAGGTTCTTCCAGGACACCTCCGGCTACGTCATACCTTCTGGAACATATTGCCAATGTGCAGCCAAATGGCGTAGACTATGTGGGACTGTGTGCACTATTCATTAAGGACCGAAAGTGAAAATAGCGTTTGTGCAATATTGAGGCCCCGGTCTGATGAAAGGTCACACAATCATACTTGTCAACACTTCTGAAGAAACGAGGGCTTCTAAAAAGCTTTCCATAATCCTTTGTAGCCGGTTAGTGCCTTGACCAAGTGCGCCGACATGCTGTTAGCAAATTGGTAATTAGCGGCTACATGTGTGTAAACCCTTTTCACCAAGTGCGACTTAACGGTACAATGAGCTCTTTGAAGTCCCTGCATTCCTCGTCGTGCACACAGAACTAGCTAACGAGGAGGAGGGAGAGAGCGCGAGAAGCAAATGGCAGATTGCGAGGTTGGGATGAAGAGGCAGCAAGGACACTAGATAGACTGGGGGGGGGGGGGGGGGGGAAGAGAAAGAAAGAGAGAGAGAGAGGGAGAGAGACAGAGACAGAGAGACAGAGACAGAGAGACAGAGAGACAGAGAGACAGAGAGAGAGAGAGAGAGAGAGAGAGGGAGAGAGGGGCTGCCAGAACACAAACAGCAAAAGAGAAATATACACTGTAAACTCCTGTAACATTCTGCATACCAAGCTAAGGCTGTGTGCGTGGGTAGGCCTCAAACATTATGATGAGGGGGGGGGGGTTTACAGTGCCCTACCCTGAGTAGAAAAAAAAAAAAGGGAAAAAAAAGGTGTGTCATGGTGTAGATCTCTTGTCCTGTTAATCATTCACCATTCAAACCTCTGACGTTGGGTGGGTGGGGGAGGGGCTGTCAAACGATGGCTGCCAATCACAGAACTCCCATCCGTCAAAACCTCCATCGCTGTCAGCCTACCTTTTCATCTGGCTCGAACTCAATTTTTTTCTCAAGTTGTACAACAAGCATTTAGCTGCAATCCACACGCTCTAAACCCAGTTTGTTTTGATTGGATTTTCCTTTTAAAGACGAAAGAATTGCCCAGATAGTGCATTAGTGTGGGTGGCCACGATGCAGACCTTATGAACATCCCTGTGTAATTGCATTTGGCCAAAGCATTCGACTGCTGTATCATGCCTGGCAGTCACAGTCCAAGTACAGAAACTAAACGCATCCACACAAGCCCCTCAGCACTCCTAAATGTCTGGTAATGAATCGTTTTTGGGGCAGGTTTGGTCCTACAATTGGTCGATTCGTCATTTCAAATGGGATTCCTAACTCAGGAACATACGTCACCATCTCTGGTCAACAGGCGTGGTTTCATAAGATAAAAACAAATACAAAAAAAGATTGCGTGCACCACCTGATAACCTTGACATAGGCAATCGACGCTACTTCGCTTCGTACAAAGCGACGTAGACGGGAAGGGATTTGAACCAGTGACCTCCTGGATCTGCCTTCCAACGCCCTACAACCGAGCTCTACCCATCAACCAAGAATCCTACACAGAAGACGGGCAAGTTGAATCTGTTCCAGCTGCTCCCCCAACGGGCGATAACCCTAACCCCCGCAGGTCGTAACTCTTCCACATAGAGATGGAAGAGGGGAACCTAACCCCCCCCCCGACCCCTTCACCTTTGACCTCTCTGTGCCTGGCTGGAGGTAACACCATCCCATGGAAAGGGGCGCGCAAAATGTCTTCAAAACGTTCTGCCGAGCCAGCACAATGAGACAAGGCGATTGCTGCGGAGACGGAACGAGGAGTGGAGACGGAACTGGGTATGTGACCTAACAAAAAAGCCACGAAGAAGACAGAGACTGATCCTGTGCGCAAACAAATAAGACATAAGATAACAGAAATCCCCACAGGCAGACAAAGGAACAGTAGTCCTCTGCCCCCCCCCCCCCCCAAACTCCTGCTGGGACACCCAATATCAAGAGCTGTACCGTAGGGAACTGAGGCCAGGGCAGGAAATTCCAATATCTTGATTCTGAGATTGGGAGAACAAGTTTAAACAAAACCAAGAATTCACATGCGGAAACTTGAAAGGGTTCCAGCGAGAGGACCCGAGAGCAACATGTTAGACTGCGGACAAGACTGCCGTCGGCCCCCCCCCCCCACCCCAATCTCCCTTCTTAACTTTTTGAGATTTGACACCAATCAGGCGGGTGGGGCCTCCAGGAGTTGCGTGTGTCAGAACTGACGCGACACGCATGTGACCAAACCTGTGTTGGATGTCTGACACGCGTGTCAACGTAGCTACGTTCAAAACACAGCCGTGTCGTCGGACAAACACATTTAAGTTCGAAAAAACAAACTTAAGTCCGGCCTCCTCTTTAGAAGAACCACTTCCCAAATCGCCGTTTGCAACGTATTTCCAATTCAAACCGAGGTGTAAAATCCCTCACACACGGTTTCCGATAACAACCACAAGTTCTAAAGACTGGTAGAACCACTGCCATCACATGACAGAGACAGAATCTAACACCCACCCACCAATGAAACGCACCCACAAACACAAGACAGAAAGACTACAGTCTAGAGACAATGTTTACAACAGTACGACTTACCGCTAGCTCTCTAATAGCTGTCATTTCAGACATGGCGAGATGGCCATTTGTATAATGCCACGGTGGCAGTCCTGTGAATAAGTCTGTTTGCCTTCTCACAGTTTGGACAGCCCATATGAAGCATATCCGCAGAAAGGCATACAGCCTATTACCCTCTAGTTGTAGTCTATGGAAAAGGCAGCCATGGAATGAATTGAGTGCTGACAAAGTCCAAAGAAGTAGATGCATAGTAAATGACCCACACATGAACGGAGACAAGTGCAGAAAATAGGTCATAAATGACTTCTTACTTGTCGTCCATGTAGCTAATCACGCAGTCTATAGGGTTGCCAAGGGATGCAACATTTCCAGAATGTTTCACAAAATGTTGCTTAAGGAGGTCCCTTTCCCCCCCCCCCCACTATTCTCCACTCATAACTATTATATTAAATCAGTAAGCAGTCCAGATGTTAGAAGGAGAAATGTGTTGACACTTACTACATCACGTGGACAGGCAGTTCTTTGCATTTCACACGAATGAACACAATCAAGCCCCCACACACTACAGCGTTCAGACCAAGGACCTCTACGTGCTGCTAAGTTTGGATTATGTTATCGAGGTGAAGATACTTCAGGTATAGCTGGCGAATGCTAAATAAAGAACAAATATCGGCGTCTGTGACAGCCGCTTTTTAGCTGTCGCGCACAGGCTGGCGCTCGAATGGCGTGTCCATTTGCGGAGGTCTCGTGTATCCGTGTGAATCCGGCGTGTCAAAAAACCCTGCCTGATCAGACCCACTGACCCGACGTCGAAAGATTGTCCACGGGAATTCTTGTCAATTCACACATTCCTGATAACTCCCCTGGAAGTATTCCCCCTTTCCGGCAGCTCCCGCGCTTCCCTCTCTCGTCGTCGCAAAACGTGAGGCCCGACCCGGCGGAAGCCTCAACGCGTCCTCAACCAAAACAGGGAGTCAGGTGGCTGAGCGGTGAGGGAATCGGGCTAGTAATCAGAAGGTCGCTGGTTCGATTCCCGGCCGTGTCACAAATGACGTTGTGTGTCCTTTGGCATGGCACTTCACCCTACTTGCCTCGGGAATGTCCCTGTACCTATTGTAAGTCGCTCTGGGTAACAGCGTCTGCTAAATGACTAAGTGTAAATGAAACGTAGAGCAGGAAACCGCTTGGCCCTGAGGGTGAAGTAGTCGACGTTCTAACCCTGGCCACGCCTCGGATCCTGAGCCTTTGTGAATTAGTCTAAACAGTCGTCCTGTGGATCAGAACACTAAACACGGGTACTGATAGGGAAAGGAGTGCCTAAGCAACAGCCCGGCCTAAACCCAACCCACATGAGGAACTGTCCTACACATGTAACATGTGTATGGAAATATCCAAGATTGTAACACGTTTAATGCCATCCTGAAATGAACAATTAGAACAGGCTACCCTTGGCGGACATCTGTTTTGGATAGGCCTTTTGAATTTTTTGTTTTTTAGATTAGCAATCATAGATTATGAAGTTATAAAGACAACGGTGGAATTCTTTGCACTGAAAAATGTAGCAGCTGCAGTGCATCATGAGAGAATGCCGTCGGAAAAGCTCTCCAAACATTCCCACAAGAAGCCAACTTGTAGACTAACTATACTAGAACAGCCTTGTGTGTGTGTGTCTCTCTCTCCCCCTCTCACCCCCCTCTGTCTCTCTCTCCCTGTTTCCCTCCCTCTCTCTCTCTCTCTCCCTGCGGAATGACTGGAGTTGTGGAGCTCGGAGAGAGGCCCATGTGTTAAAGCTGAGAGATCTGAAGAAAGAGTGAGACGGCACATCGAATCAAAACGTGTACTCGTGGCCGGCTCCGCACGGGGGCCACGGCCCGGCCCACAGCACGCCCCACTTGAACATCCACAAAAACAACCAGGCCAACTGGTGTCAGTATGAGGATATCGAATGACCGGGAAGGGGGGGGGGGGGGCAAACTCCCCCAATATCTGAAAGGATCCCTGGCAGCAGAGGAACACACGCCGCAAGGACCTCACCAATCGGATTCATGGAGCAGGCGAACCAAACACAAGCCTACCTGCCGTAGCTGACGGGGAACGCGGCTGAGGCCGACGCCCCCTCGGCCTCCCTCTGCAGCCCCATGCTCTCCCCATATCCATTGCCTCGACTCCAGCCGTTGCCCACGGACGACAGAGGCGGGTACAGGCCAAAGAGAGGCTTCTGGTCGGGCTGCTGCAAGCCCAGAGCGGCCGAGCCCGGGTTGGCCCCGTAACCGTAGCCGGGCCCCCCCAGGGAGGAGCCGCCGCCGCCGCCCCCCAGGCCCCCCGAAGGCCCGGCCAGGCCCATGCCGGAGATCTGGCAGTAGCTCCGGTTGTCCTGGCTCTCCTGCTTGATCACGCCCGGCGTGCACAGCTGGAGGAGGGAGTCGTCGGCGTCTTTCTCCGTCTTGATGACGGGCGCGGGGAGGACGGCCTGGCCTCGCCGCGGCTCTGCCCCGTCCCCCTTGCCGCAGCTCCCCCCGGAGCCGCCGCCGCCCGGGGGCTTGGGGTCCAGCAGGGAGTCGTCCACCGACAGGGTGGAGAGGAACGCGGCCTCGTTGTCCCCGTAGAACTCGTTCAGGTCCGAAAGAGAACCGGGCAAGTCGAGGTCCCTCAGGATGTCCAGCGTGTTATCCGCGCTGAGGCGGTCGCCGCCGTACAAGTCCTTCTGGCCCCCGAAAGACAGGCCGGCGTCCAGCCGGTCCTTGTCCATCGAGGAGAAGTCTTCCGTCTTGATGTGGAACAGGTCGAGCTGGTGAAATCCCATCCTCGAATTCCCCAGGGTGGCGGGCGACCGGTTCAAACTCGCGATGCTCTCCTCCAGGAGGGAAAAGCCCTCGCCTACTGAATACAGACTCAAGTCCTGCTGCTGTTGCTGCAGCTGCTGCTGCTGCTGCTGCTGCTGCTGCTGCTGCTGTTTCTGCATTTCCAGAGGAGCCGTCCCCAGAGACGAGCCCTCCCGCTGGGTGTTGCTTCCCTCCAGTCCGTTCAGGGCCTCCCCCCGGCCGAGTCCTTGGCTCTGGGCCCTGGAGCCCGGCAGGTGCACGGCGGAGGCCGAGGCGGCGGGCCCCGCCACTTCCCTCTCCTCGCCGGGCCTCTCCTCGAACGGCGAGCTGTCGTCGTGGGTGTTTCTCCGTTTGGGTCCACCCTGATCCATTTCTATATTCTGTCGGGGCACACAGAGTAGGTTCAGTCAAGGTACACGCGCAGGTCAAGGACCCAAGGCTGGGCCTTGGCTAAGCCAGGGCCCATTACATTGCATGACAAAGACGAACCAGAAGGGGGTCAAAGAAAATACTGAACTGAATAGGGCTTTAACATTTAGCCTAGTCCAGGGTCATTTCCCTCTTCTCCACTTAAGATCCATGAGACGTATAACAGAAATGAGCATGGAAAATCCCAGTGTTGATTCACGTTATAATCCAGGCTTCGACTGTACGCTTGGGCATTACCCTGGGAGTTTCTTAGCTAAACTGTGGATGGATGTCACAACCCAAACACACTCAGCATGGCAGGTTCTGTCAAAATTACAGGACCACTTCCTGTCATCAGTATTGGGCAATACATGAACCACTACAGATCCTACTACAGATCCGCAAGAGACTTAAGGCAAATTGAATAATTTTTGGATAAACAAATAGGCTATGAAACATGCAAAATATATATATACATAAGCGCCCAGTCTTCATTGAAGTTGTGATTAAGTTTCTACTGTCATGGTCAGTTACCATGAGGACTTCTTAACTATTCTGTGGAAGCATGTCAGAACTCAAACACACTTAGCCTGTATTTCAGGCAGAACCCCTTTCTGTGCTACCAAACTTAACGGACGAACAGAAACGAAGCAGCAAAATAAAACTGATAACAATTACAGAATTCATGTTGCTCCTGCCTGTAGCTGTTGGTTAGACTGGGTTTCCGTTTTCCTTCATAGATACATGATAGTCATAAAAGGCTTATAAAGACATCTTATTATGCCATTTCTAACGTCAAATATGCTATAGTTTCTATACCATTTGCATGACTGATGCAAAATTGTCCATGTTAAAGTAGCCATAGAAAGACAACCTAAAAAAAATGCTCCAAGGCAGTTTAGAATCCAAGCACTGTGTCAATAGCAATAGAAAGATCGATAGCCTACCTAACAGCAGTGCATGTCCATTTTACTTTCGTAGACAGAACCTGACGTTTTACATCAGGGGAAAACATATCTAAATTGCGCAAAATGTAGAATACAAAATGGAGCCATCGACAACAGAATATCGACGCCGGTGACTCGGTACAACTACATACAATCTACCAAATGTGCACGGCTATACTAGGCTGCTACAGTAATCTACAGTAGTAACGATAGTACAGTCGCAGTAGTGCAACCTGTTGGCTGTGACAGGTAACTGCACTACAAAAACTAAATTTATGTTAAAATAGATTAGATTGATAAATGATCATGTAAAAATAATAACTGCATTACACAACACACACAATAATCTGATTTAACGTTAACAGCACACAACTGTCAAGCTCTGGAAAATACCAGCTAAAACATGCCTAAAGTTTGAGCTTATAACAGCACTTGTATAGTCAATAGTCGTGTGACAGTTCGTGTGAAAGTCATACATTTCAAAAACCAACATCTATTCTACAAACACATGACACGTACCTGATTTTAAAAACGTGGGTTCCAAGTACGCGAGGTCATCTCCCGTTCGTCTGAAAGTTGGATAGAATGTTGTGTGGCCTTACGTTTTCTTCTGCCAGCAAATAGACCTATCTGTCAAGACGTATAACGATTTTCCAATCACCCTGTCAGAATATATTTAAGTTTTAACGCCGCCCGCGTAATTGTTAAAATAAATAAAAACTGTTCGCTATGTCGTATATCCTAATTGCACGCAACAAATCCACAAGCAGAAAGATACAAGTTTCTGTTTTTGGTCTATGGAATCGTAGATCATTAATGTTACATAATGACCAAGCTAGCCAACTACAGTGCCGTTTAAAACCATGGGCATGGCATAGCTGGATAGGAGGGCGGCTAACTAGCTTGACAGCAGTAAACGCCCCTCTAGAAGCGAACTCTACAGTCGGAAACACAGAATACACAACCTTGCTCTTCGACGTGTCTCTCTGAACTAAGTTATAAATTACACCGCTAACACGTTAGAAAAAATGACAAGTAGGTCACTATGAAAGTGTTTTCTCTATAGCAAGACACTGACGTGCTGATGCAAGTTGTGCAAAACTTGCTCACGTAGCTATCTCTAACGTCGTTAGCAAAAGAACGCTATGCGAGACAATCTAAAACCTCACTTAACTAAAACTAGACAAAATGTAACACAGTCAACAAACTTAATAGTTAAAGACGATGTGTATGTACATAAAAGGCAACTTCCGACACTACGTTGGAAAGCTACATAGCTAGTAGCGAAACATCTAGCTCCTTGGCCCAAGAAGGTTCTGCTAAGCAGCAGTCAACCAAACGACTAGCAAGCGTCGGAGCCACCGAAAGCCGAGGACGAGATCGATCATGTGTGTGCATAGAACTTCAGGCAGAAGTAACTTCGAAGACCGTTCTCACCTTTAATGGCTTGAAAAAGTCAATCCTCGTGAGCAATTAACTGCACTACTCTATGATCGTGTGCGTCAAAACACTTTACAATATTTCATGCAGCGATGACTTAAAGTTTTAAGTCAAAAACGCATCAAAGTAACTGACAAGCAAAATGTTCAATGGCGCAGGACGGTACTGTAGATAGAGCGGGGCGAAGGGCACGTTGACAGCCGCTCTGGAAATAAACAAGATCTGAAGACAGCTGGATCCGCGTCTCCGTTTCCCTCCACTGCGTATTGCTGCTAAAAAACAAGCTAATATACAAGGGATAGCTAAACGAGTCGACGTCGACGGCTTGTTCGACAACACTGTGTTTAACCTAACAGAAAATAATTCCGAGATTATGCCTGTGAAACTGCCTCAGCTGTCAGTCCCGAAGTGGGACATGCGCAGAGAGAGGCTAGGAACAAATGGCAGATAGTACTGATTTAAATGTACGCACTTTGCAACAAAACTTAAATAATAAACTGCTATAATGAATTGTCAAGAAGATCAATCACAATAATACTAACGCTTAAGAAATATCTATGACTGTGTAGGTGAATTCTGTTAAAAAGTAACTTTATTCTAAACAGACCTAGTTTTAATCATTTGCTAGGATAGGTCACTTTCTTGATGATATATTTGTTATAGCCTCATGTCAGCTTCGGTGCATTCTTAGTTTTTGTCATGCACTCTTTCCCTTGATTGCGCTTAGATGTATTTACCATTGAGTGATGCTGTGAGACTTGGACACGGTTGGTATCAGGGTAAGAGAGTAGAAAAGAAGATGTGGGAGGGGAAAGAGTTGAGGTGGCAGGCAAGGCAAGGGGCTCCATGCAAACCAGCCGATTAGGAGGGGCAGCGTGTGTCCTGAACATGTGGATGATTCATTAGCACACAGCCCAGCTTGATGGAGGCTGGAACATGCCTGTCTCCCATGGGCAACGGGGAACACCACACTGTTCTCAGCTCGAGAACACATTGTCTGTGCAAGTCACTGTGGATCCTCCAGTTTACCCTAGTGTAGTTATGGTTTCAAGGAATATAATGCTAGATCCAATATAATGCTACGGCAGCAACACCGTACAACAATAATCAGCATTCTCCCCTGATTTACATTATAATGTATGATTGTTTACCTTTTACCATTGTCTTCCATTGTTATTTAGTTGACAATCAATATGGTGTGCATTAAAACATTTCTGTATTGACTCTTGACTGTACTAATGCACAAATCCCCAACTTCCTTGGTTCTCGCGACACCCACCCCACCGTTGCCACCTTATGTAACCCACTCGGTTTTAGACATCAGGCAATAATGACATCATATGACAGTCAAACTCCTTCACTGTCCTCATGTTGAGGCATCGCTGGAATAGACGGCTCCACTCTAAAGAGGTCGTATGACCTGATGATTGCTCACGTGGTCCTGTCTGTCAGGGACCAGCAGCATGGAGTGGCCCCCTGATTTAACATGAGCAGGGGCGAAGGCGACGTGGTGGGACCTTTGATTTCACTATTCAGTTGCCTCGGATTCCGTGAAGGAGATTGTGGACACAGGTAGGCGATACGCCCTCAGACGTAGCCCTCATGAATAAGATGGCGATTTGTTTCCCCTTGAACAGCAGCAGCCATCTACTGAGAAGGGAGGGTGTTCTCTCCAAAAGCATCCCAGGAACTTCGCTGACCCAAATGATCAGGTCGCCCGCTTATAGCGCAACAGAGAGAGATTCAAGAGCTGCTATTTATACGGAATGATTTATTGCACTTCAGTTCATAAGCTTCTCTTCCCAGGTTTTTGTGATCATAATTATATTTTTCTATTTGGATAAATGTATGAAGTTGTTCTTTTTTAGACACTCAGTTTGAGTAAATATCAATAAGGCTTGTTTGGACCCCCGACATTAACAGCCATTGACATGGTATAAATTTGTTTAACAGTACAATGAAATTGGAAGAAAACTTTTCAAATCTGTTCATACATTTTTACAGATTCAAACTAACTATAGGCTTCCTACCAGGCTTGGATTTATGCTTTGCATTGAAGTCAATTTCAGTACCCTGATCATATTACTGTCCTGGTTACAAGCTGCCAGTAGATTGCCCTTAAGTCATGTATTTATATTTTACCCTGTCCAAATGTCACAGATTGCGTGTGTGTGTGTGTGTGTTTGACAGCATGGCTCAGCAATTTGCACACTATGCACAGTTTGAGATAGCATTACATAGCATAAAATAGTTATTCCCCCCCCCAAAAATCATTTAAATGGTTCAAATATGGTCAATAACACAGATGTACTTTTATCTTTTTATATGCCGTACTTTTAATTTAAGGTAGTTATAATATGTGGTTTGACAATTCTGGTGAAAAAAAACGTCTTGAAACAGATAATTATGAAGAAAAAAAAATAGTATTACTTGTGCAATAAGATTAACCTTAAACTTAAGTACTATATTGTAAAATAATGCAACCAAAATAATGCAAAAAATAATGCAAAATGATGCAAATTGTGTCACTAAACAATAAGTACAACATAAAATATTTAATTATTGTCATTTAAACAGTCGTTTTACAGCAAACCTAAATGATAGGAAGCCCACACACCTTTGAGGAAGTAAAATAATTTTCTGTGATGTTCACTTCACAGCTAAATATGTTGAATATGTGTTGACCATACTGTATTGTGTTTGGAATGTGTTTTTTGATATAGGAAGTGGTCGGCCTACTACCGTTTACTATGGTTATTTACTGGATTTACAATGCAATAAATACAATCAAAACCTTTAGCAGTGCTGCACCTCCCTTCAACTCAAAACTCATCTTCAACCAAACAATGTTGAAAAAAACACATTTTGGATTTGAATATGACTACCAAAATCTAAATCTATCCTGCCACCCTGATCAATATTTTCTACTGTAGTACTCACTATCTTACTGTATAATCACTTGCTTTGCATCGTACACTGCTGCACAATTCTACTTACGTTTCTTTCTGGTACATGTATCTAGGACTCTTCCTGTCTGGTGTTAAAACACCTCCTTCTTGCTAGGCACGAAGCACTGTAGAGATGCCAAGTGGTACTTGCAGAGAGGAAGGTGGGACACAGATATACACAAACAGAGAGAGAGAGAAAGAGAGTGAGATATGCACAGTAGGGTTTAGGAAATATGGCAGTAATGTCTGTAATGTTTGATGATGGCAGTAATTAAGTGGATGTGGTTGTGGTAAAAGAGAGAGATTGGTTGCAGCCAGTGACACAAAGAAAGTTCAGACATTTACTGTAACTGTTCAGTGATTAATTTATGCCTATGCTATTTCAATTTACTGTAAGTAAATAAGTATGGTTTTGTACATTTACTTTAAGTTGCAATGTATTTTCTGTGGCTTTTTAGTAGAAACTGGTAGATTTGGTTTGTGTGTTCAAAAGTAACTTGAGACTTGATTGTCTTTAAGATAATAGCACAGAAACAGTTGAGGCAATGCCAAAGTTGCTTGGGTAATATGAACCAACAACTCTATCAAAAGTTATTTCAGTAGAGATGGTAAGCTCCTTTGCTTTGACAGAGGGTTTCCGGTTGTTTAACCACAACCAGGTCTCATTCTGTTTTGATACCCGTGCTGCCAATCAGGCTTAGTTCAGCCATTGGTGCAACAACTAGCCTGATAATACAACTGGCCGAAATCCCCTTACAGCCACAGAAGCTAAAGGCTGTTCAACAGGAGCTTGATCAGGCGGACTCACAAGATCCTGCTTTCAAACTTCCAGGGGTGAGAGGTCAATTGTTTTTCGTGTAAAGAGAGGGAGGGTAAACGCCTTGAACGAAACCAGTTGTACACGTTTAACTCTGCTAAGACATACACAGCATGCGGGAGTGTGTTCTACAGCCTAATCAAAACATTGACTTATGGGTTGCGGAGTCGATCGGCAGTTTTTTTTTCTCCCCCTCAGGTAAGGGTATAGCTGCGGATACAGCCGTGGAGACGGTTGTTTCGTGATTCAAACTGCCGAGCTGATCAGGCTGTGCTCAACGAGACGAGTGCCCAGAACAACAAATGTGAACGCAAATGTCACCGACAACACTGTACGTTGTTTTCTCGAAGGGTCAGGTAGCTCAGCAGTGTCGTCCATTCTTTCGGGAGAGACTGCAGGTGAATCTGGTTAGTGCGCGAAAGCAGGACTGGGAGACCAACGGGTTTAACCCTTGTGTTCTCTTCGGGTCATTCTGACCCATCAGTCATTGTGACCCACCGTCGTTTGCAACAACTTTACCGCATACAAAAACAAAATGAAGCATTTTCTTTTAACCGTTGGGCTGTCTCAGACCCTCCACATTGCGAAGGTTAAAAGAAAATGATTTTTATTTGCTTTTGTATTGGGTCAAATTGGATAAACACAACGATGGTTCGTTATGAACCTTTTGGTCATGTGACCCGAAGGCAGCACAAGGGTTAAGGAAATCTCGAGACAGACCAGTGGCTCCATGTCTGGGGTAGAACCTCACTTCCTGTCCCCCTGATGCATGGAACATTCCTGACACTAGTTGTCTTTCTTTCAGATTGGTCATTCTCTGAAATGCTTTTTTCCCCGCCATAAAAAGGCAGCCATGTCACTCAAAGTGACAGCGATGGCTGAGAATGATCCGTCTGTGTCAGAGGAAAGACCTGGAAACCTGTCTTGCCGGGGAGGAAATCAATACTCCAGCGTACAGAATGAAGGCACTTAGCGTCGGTCCCTGAAGGCCTAAACATTGGGTTCATCTCCAATAGGTACATGCATGGAAATAGGCTTGCTCTCGCAGTGAACTCAGTGAAGGGGTCTGACTTGAGCGAGATATTGTCCTCATGGGGCTGGACAGGAAAAGTACGTACTGTAAAAGCGCTGGTCAGAGCATGCCAATCCTAGTTTGGTTTACTGTAATCAAAGTCTCGGAATGGAGGTACAACTGCACACTGAGACACAATGTCATTTTGCACGACCGGGAATCGAACCAACAACCTTCTGATTAATAGTCCAGTTACTGTAGACCACACGTACTGTAAACATCTTACGGTGTGCCTGGGACAGGCTCGTTTTTGGACATGTGTAACATTGGTTTCCCTTGCTTACCGAAATCTCTGCGAATGACAAACATGACAACATATGAGGTCGGGTGTATTTCAAGTCTGGTGAGCTGAGAAGTCCATTTCATTGGAATTGCATGCAGCACAGCCTCGTGGTGGGGACTGGGAAAGATTTCGTATATGAACAAGACACAACAGGACTCTTCCGGTGAAAGTGGGCCCAGGTGTTGCTGGGGTACAAGGTCAATACTCCACGGAGTGTGTTTGCAGCTTAACAGGGCTACTGGAAGATAGCACAGCAGACTCCACGGGAACTACACACTTCACAATATGTCTCCTGTTTGTCAATCAGATCAATCAGCCTGAATCATTTTGATGCAAAATGTGTGATCCGTGAAGGAGCCTACAGTGCAATTCCAGCTCTGCAGAATATTAAACTGGTACATACTGTTGTGTGATGAGACACTTTACACTTCAATTTACACAGCTATTGGGAGCACTAAACTACAGTGTGACAATTATCAAATCTTTTTCGGACAAATAGCTTTACAAATCCCACTGAATCAATGGAAATTCGGCAGCCCAACCTTCATCCATTTAACCCCTCAACCTTTCTTTCTTCAATCCTAGCCCCCTCCCGCTAAACCCATAATTTACAAATCTCAAATCAGTGTCTCTCCTTCCTCTGAATGTCAAACGTTGTTGGTTGTAGTCCTTATAGTATCTTGTCTAAAGCTACATATTATATCATAGTTATTTCCCTCCAAGTTAGGGATGACACCATTATGCCAAAGGCATTTGACTTGCAACTAACATTTTTGAGGCCAGGCAAACACGTCCACACAGACAAAAATATTTTGAAGACGAGCAAAAAAAAAAGATCTGGCAAGGCTGCACACTGTATTGGCCTAGATCTATTGGCCCAGATTATAAACCAGTAACTATTTATCTAGAGATTTTTTAAAACATTTGGTAAAATGACGTGTTGGTCGGATGGAGGAAATTGGGTTGAGGATAAACAAACCAGCCTTGTCTAGTATGCAGATGACTAATCATGACATGGTTTTCATTATCCTGCAGATGGGTAAGAGTCAGTTACCTTGCCCTGAAGAGAGGGTGTGTGAGTTTGTGCCAGTGTGCAGATTTGTGTGCATGAGTGTATTCTTAGTTTCTGTGTGTGTGTAAGTGTGTTTCTTTGTGTGTGTGTGTGTGTGTGTGTGCATGTGAGTAAGGGTGTAGGGCCCCAAGGCCAGAGTGACAAGTCTGTGATGGGATTGTTTGTTCATGTTTACCAAGAAATCTGTGGGGAAGGGAGGAGGGGGGAAAGGGAGGAGGGGGGAAAGGGAGGAGGGGGGAAAGGGAGGAGGGGGGAAAGGGAGGAGGGGGGAAAGGGAGGAGGGGGGAAAGGGAGGAGGGGGAAAGGGAGGAGGGGGAAAGGGAGGAGGGGGGAAGGGAGGAGGGGGGAAGGGAGGAGGGGGGAAAGGGAGGAGGGGGAAAGGGAGGAGGGGGGAAAGGGAGGAGGGGGAAAGGGAGGAGGGGGAAAGGGAGGAGGGGGAAAGGGAGGAGGGGGAAAGGGAGAAAGCCCCATTAGTGCAGTTGCTATATGGAAACTGAAAAGAAAAAGCTTGCAAAAGCTTCTGAAACAAACTTTTATTTTGGAAGGAAGTCCACGCCTGGCAAACAGACAGTGCCATCAATCCAGAAGTATTCTGCCCACCCACATGTAAGTTTAGTGACATTGAGAAGTTCTCCAAAAAACAGACTTTTATTACCTAGGTAATTGGCGCAGTAATAAGATGCTTGTTTATTTGTTGAAGCAATTTGACAGGGGTATTAGAAGCTATTAAGAAGAAAGGGCTTTTAATCAGTGTATTAGAATGCATTGTGAGATGTGTTCTCTTGCTATCTCTCTGTTGGACACAGCTGCTACTAGGTTGAGTTAAAATCAACAATTTGATCTCATTTACAGCAAGCCTCTGCCCTACTGTTAGACAGACAGTCGCCGCTAATACAAGACTCAGCCAAATATTAACAAGGGTAAGGTGAAACGGTGAGAGGCTAAGTGACAGAGCTCATTATGAAAACCTACTGTGTGGAAGCTAACGTCCCACTAGCGCGCTGTGAAGTCTTGGGCTGGGCAGCTTATTTCCTGGCTGCAATTGATCTGGCAGATCCGACGGTCACAGAAACAGGTGTCAGGGTCGTAGGCAGGAGATTAACGCCTGGATTCGCTATGGCAGCACTCGGTTCCTGATCTATATTCACTCATGAGCAACAGCCCTGAGACGGAGCAATGATGGCTAGAGTCCACTGCTACCGCCACAACAGCTCGCTCAGCGCACAATTCAACCCATACAATGGAAAATGATGTTATGTGTGTACACTACATTTAGTCATTTAGCAGATGCTCTTATCCAGAGCGACTTACAGTAAGTACAGGGACATTCTCCCAGAGGCAAGTAGGGTGAAGTGCCTTGCTCAAGGACACAACGTCATTTGTCACGGCCGGGAATCGAACCAACAACCTTCTGATTAATAGCCCGACTCCCTAACCACTCAGCCATCTAACCCAGGTTGCAGTGGTTATAATTCATGTAACCAGTGGTTGGTAGATTATAGCTTTTTGGCCGACTCCAGACAACAGGAAAGTGTCTAATTCACCTACAAGGGACGTGTGCGTGTCTGTTTCACTAATGTTGTGAAAATAATCTCTATTGTCAGCTCCTATCAAGCACATAAACACATACTGCATATAAAGGAAGGAAAGGAATAATGGCCATTGTGTACTTTGTATACTATAAATACCTGAGTGGGACAGAAATGTTTCCCCAAGCCCAAGAGACACCGCTAAAACACATTGACGTATTTTCCCCTTCTTTCAATCTGGTGTGTGCATATTCTGTTTATACATGAGCAGGGCAAGAGTAGTGTTGTTCACGTCATCTCAGTCAAGAACCCCACTTATGGTGCGTGCGACAGAGGCATCAGAGGTCCAGTTCATGTGACACACAGGAGTAACACGACTCTCGGGGCGGTAACCCTGGTATCACCCATTGGGCCTGAGGCTGAGGGCAGAGAACACGAGAGGCAGAGGCCGGGTGCAACGGAGGCAGCAGAACCTCTGGGTGTGGTCAGCGGAGGCCTGGCGAGGAGAGCAGTCGAGGCTAGGGGAAAAGCGTTTGTCTGTGGGTGTGTCTCTCTACGTCTCAGCGAGTCACACACACCACATGATGTGTCTACTGTATGTGTGTGTGTGTGTGTGTGTGAGTACGGTGGTTGTTTCACCTTCTCGGACCCCCAAAGAAATCCACGATGTTTAACATTTGAAGTGTGACGAGCTCTATTTTGAGTATGAAGCCATTTCTTTATGCGGTCCGGCCTATTTCGCTCCGGTGGGTTGGTTAACAGTACACTACTCTGAGTGTGTGAGTGTCACGGTGCTCCTGTAACTATCACAGCAGTGAGAGCACAACGATCCAATTAGGTCTTAAACGGCGCGTTGCGTATGCATGGTTGAAAACAGAGAGGCCCAGTCTGGCAGCGACGCGACACAGATCACTGCAGGGGAGAGAGAAAAAAACCCGGCGAGTAAGGAAAGAAAGGTTCCAGTCACAAATACCGTGCACAAGCTCAGCGAGGAGCGACGTCGAGTGCCCCCAGGGGCTATGGAAAGATAGTTGTAGATCTCACCGATGTTCTTCATGTCAATGGTTGTTTTGTGTTGCCGTGCCTTTCAAGCCATCTTGCCAAAGCGACAATCTTTGCTCTTTCAGGAACTAAATAAAATGTGAGCACTGAATACCACTTTAGGGAAGGTATACATTTCATTTGTTTGTCAAACTTGTTTATCATTATCGTGTTCAGATACTGTCAAATTTCTGGCCTTTATGATGTCAACATGTATTGTTTGTAGTTAAAGTCACCATGGATTGTGTCTATAATTAGGCCAAATTAATGACATCTGTTTACCAGGACTTGTGAAGAGATATTATGTCCCGATGACGCCAGCATCAGCACAATACTGTGCACAAGGGCTAGTGACCTTGCTTCTGCATGAGCACCCCACAACAGCCCTGACAGCTGCACAAGCAAGGCGGATGGATTTCCGAGCGTGCTCGCGTCAATATGTGTATGTGTGCGTCGGGGTTCATTTCAATTCTTTCTGGGCTGATTCTTGTCTGTCTTGTTCTGGAGTTGAAGTCTGGTTCTGGTTTCAACCCTCGTTTCTGTGGGTGTACGGGCGGGGGGGAATCATTCCCCCAAGTGTGGCCACCCAGCCTTATGTGAGAACATACTTCAGTGACGTTCGGCAAGCATCAACTCAGCCAACCATCAAGGGGACAGACAAGCAGATGTATGTCGGGAATAAAGGGGAGACTTAGGAACACCCTGTTGCACATCCAACCAGTCCACGCCCATTCATTTACCCATCTGGTATGGGGGTAGTGGCTACACAGCCCCAGAAGGGTTAAAGGGAAAAGGAGGACCTATCCAACACCAAGTGATGGGGTGAGCTTGGCTAGTAGGTGTATACCTCTTTGTGTGTGTGTGTGTGTGTGTGAGTGTGTGTGTGGGGCCAGCCACGGTTGGCAACCATGTGTGTTGAATGGCCGCTCATTAAATAATGTACTGTAGAGGCATGGGTTTAGCCGAGGCTCTTGTCAGAACGGGTTATCCACGCGACTGCACGCGTGTGCATCCCGCCCCTATACTACCTCTCCCAGACGTCAACACACTGCGCATTACTTCCAGGTTGCTGGAGGGAAGGAAAGGGGGAGGGGTCTCGGGGCTTCCGCCGCTTTAACTGCGGTGACTCTTGAAATAATCATGACCTTATCCCCACTTCACTGAACACGCCGCAGCGGAAACGGATCGACGGGGGGAAATATGGCGGAGGCCAAACAAGTGTTTGTTGTCAGTCTGAAGGGGCCGGCGCGTCCGCTCCGCGGTGACGAGAGATGTTTGGGTTGCAATGGCATCGAGGGAGTCCAAATCCACAGTTGGATTGGAGTCGAATGAATCAAAGATCAAGTGGGTATATGTGTGGATTAGGATTTGTAGAGTGAGCCCCCGAACTTGTGTACTGTAGCTATGTAGCGAATGATGAATATCAAATTCTTCATTTGCTCACTTATCCATGGCTCCCTCCAGCCATGTCGTTGAAAAGAACGGGATGTGTGAATTCGACGTTCCTCACATACATCGACATGCTATCATGAACACTTTAACACACCCAGATTCAAAGTTAAGTCACTGAAGCGGACAAACAGCATGTCATTAACGTTAACGTTACTGCAAAAAAAAATATATATATATTTCTGCGAATCGCAGAACACTTGATGTTCGTTGTGGCGTGAATAGGCTTGCTCATCCCAGGAATATAATCTACAATCCAATGAAGGAAGGACGTGAAACATACTCGAGTCCCGGTACGTCAAGCTTATTTTCATGTTGCCAAGTCCCTAAAACCAAGTAGCATGATTGCTAAAACAAAAGAACTATGGCCTCAAACTCAAATCAATCTGGTTCTGAAAGATATCATTGGACAGTGTTTTGACCATTGGAACTGGTCAAATGGATACTCTCCTCTCCTGTCAAGTAACCCACATCCAGTGAGCCCTCATCCAGCTTACCACCATTAGTCACACTTTTTAGGGATGCAATACTTACTGTATAATAATGTACCACTAATTCTTACTAATGTAAGAAATGTCATAAAGATGCCTCTGAATTGGTTTGCTGTATGGCAGACTCCAGAACAGTCAGGTTACATTAAATGAACTAGAAATCTTCCGTGGACAATTCAACGACATCAATGTCTGAGTGTGAATGTTCAACTGGCAGTTCTCCGACCGTCCAACGGACCGCAAGTCATTGAGCGTGGAGTAGATGACCTCGTTACCGAGCAGAGTGCTGCAGTCATGGCCTCGCGCCTACATTAGCTTTATAAACGCTGGCCTGATGAAGTCGCGAGGCGCATGCGGCCTTCCAAATGATTCTCCCGCTCATGAGACCGTAACAGGTTCAGCTATTCATGTTCCATCGCATGCATTCCTCGTTGAATACATCATGGCGACGTCATGAATAAATGCATGCACTCTGCGACGCGTGTGTGTCAAAGTGTGTGTGTCCGGTAGGGAGAAGGGGACTCGGCTAGCTTCCACACACACACACACACACACACAAAAGGACCCACCAGTCTGTCTTCACACCTGCGAATCACAAGGCGAGGTCTGACAAACCATCACCCAGTCAACCCTCCCATCAGAACTTCTGACAACCCTCCCTAGGAGCCCTGGTTGGTGCTGGGATCTGGTTCATCGAGTTCCAAATTGACCGAGGGGTCCATGCAACGCAGCCGCCAATTAGCTTAATGAAGTGCAGAAGCAGCAGTCACTCAGTGCTCAAGTTTAACAGTTGCCGAGTGAATATTCATGTGCTGTCGGGGGCTTAGAGAGATGCACAAGTCCACGCGCGTCTGAATACCAATGGGCGCATTTGCACCCGGCGCTCCTCGTTCCCCTGGGCAAAGGCGCGCACTCTCGTTTGACTGATTTTGCACATCGTGGATGGAAACGCTTCTCGCGGACGCGACATCTGTTTTTCGCGGACAAGCAAAAGGATTTTGACTTTGGTTCGCGCTGCCTTTATTGTGAAAAGGTATCAAATGAAACAGCCCTATTTCTGCTTCTTTGCTTTTAGGGCACCCTCGGACTATACTCTGTAAGGCGGTTGGGGTCAAGGGATAGATACTTGGGATTGTCTTACCAAGGTATCTGGCAAGCGTTTAGCCTTCTGCCAGGGGAAACTTGTATCTCTTCATCACGTCTTCCATACATCAGGCCAGTATAAGGAGCATGATGGACCTTTCACAACTGATGAACTGTGCCAGTTTGAAAAGAGACAGTGTGTGTGACCTTCCACGACAGCAAAAGCAACTCGCGCGCTCACACACACGTCTCCCGAGTCCCATGTGACTCGGTAAATGTGTCATCTGAACAGTGACTAACAGAATCAGTCAAGGACAGGTCATATATTGGCCTCCAACTGAAGGAAAGATATGTGGTTGAAGGAGGGGGGCACCTTGTAACTCCGGCGTCAGAGGGAATGTCTGATGAAGCAGAGGACAGAGGAAACATGATCTCCAATTCTCCCCCCAAAATTGTTTTCTAAACCCATTCTAAATGTACATTTACATTTAGTAGACGCTCTTATCCAGAGCGACTTACAGTAAGTACAGGGACATTCCCCCCGAGGCAAGTAGGGTGAAGTGCCTTGCCCAAGGAGTTAACGTCAATTGGCACAGCCGGGAATCGAACTGGCAACCTTCTGATTACTAGCCCGATTCCCTAACCACTCAGCCATCTGACTCAATGTAGATGGGTTTCACTATGCAATCTGCCGTAGTCATATTCTACATCTGCCATCCTCAAAGGACCTGGGGGCCAAATACTATTCCCCAACTGCCATTGGCACTGACATCAATGGGTTGCGCCAACCAAAATACAAACCGCAGCCACCTGTTACTCCCGCTGACGAGAAAATTGGACACATTCTTTCAAGTCCAATCTCAAGCCTTTATGACGAGTCACATATCTTACTGTGCTCATAAACGAACCGTTTGAGTGTAGGGCTCCTAAGAGACCTCTGGTAGAAGAGTCTCCCAGGGTTTCCAGCGTTTCCCTCCGTCGTTCGCCACGGCGGGGAGAACGCGTCAACAAAACCCTGCAAGCTGCCCAGATGGATGGGGTATTATACAACGCTTAGATAGCGTGGCCTACATTCTCCCCTCAGCCAGCGAGGAGTGGAATGTCACATCGACAGGGCCATTCACGTCTCGACGCTGACATCTAGTGGTACACTTACAACCCAGTAAGGTTTAAGAAGACTTGCTTAAAATCTTTTTTTTTTTTTTTTTACTACTACAGAGCCTGAACGACAAAAAACTCTCAAAATCACATCTGACTATGATATTGTGTATTATTAAGACCGTGCCATGTGGCAATCGTTCGTTGGATGTTTGCACGAGCTTGTACACAATGTTTCTTACGCTATCGTGACCCGAAACAACTCAGCGACGCAAAGTGAAACTCGATTACTCGGCAACAACAGAGGAGCACGACCTTGGACTCCTGCCCTGGTCCTCTTGGCTCCTGGTCCGGGCACGCCCTGGTTCACAGGGCTGAGCGTGGGGGCCCAGAGGCCCGGCCTGGTCCATGAGGAGGTGGGTCAAGACTTAGGGTCTGGCAGGGAGGGGGGAGTCGGGGACCTGGAGGTGAGGGCTCGGGGGCCCGAGGAGGGCTGCCCAGGGCAACTCAAGAGGGCTGCGAAGGGGAGAAGAGAACGTGGGGGTCCTGAGTAGATCCAGATGTTAGGATCTCTCAACCCACTCAGAACAGGCCCGAGTCAAATATGTAAGGGATGTGGGTTTGGGAGGGTATCACGTGACAACAGAATGTTTTCTCTTTACTACCCCCCCCCCCCCCCCCCACACACACAACTTTCCGCCTTCTCTATGTGAGCGAGGGATGCTGTGAGCCACACTTCCTAAACATTACTACACCCAACCGGGAGCATGTTGTTGCAGCGATAAATTACACGACAGGGTTACTGCTACATACTAACTGCACACGTGACAGCCGGCTGCATTTCCTGTCTAATGTCTTGAAATTCGAAACCTCTCAAAAGGGACAATTGAGACCGGATTACAAACGCATTGTGTTTTCAGTTCCGACGCCCAAAGCTCGTCTATTGGTCATCTGACGTCAGTTCGCTTACACTCAACAAAATGGAGGATTATTTATTGGGACGTGATGGTCGAAGCCACCCCAGTGAAGCTCCACTGATGTGGACCGAAGGCCTGCCTGCCTGCCTGCCTGCTTGCCTGTCTACAGTCTGTCTGTACAGTCTGCCTGCCTGCCTGTCTGTCTACAGTCTGCCTGCCTGCCTGCCTGCTTGCCTGTCTACAGTCTGTCTGTACAGTCTGCCTGCCTGCCTGTCTGTCTACAGTCTGCCTGCCTGCTTGCCTGTCTACAGTCTGTCTGTACAGTCTGCCTGCCTGCCTGTCTGTCTACAGTCTGCCTGCCTGCTTGCCTGTCTACAGTCTGTCTGTACAGTCTGCCTGCCTGCCTGTCTGTCTACAGTCTGCCTGCCTGTCTAAAGTCTGTCTGTCTACAGTCTGCCTGCCTGCCTGTCTGTCTACAGTCTGTCTGTCTACAGTCTGCCTGAATGCCTGTCTGTCTGTCTACAGTCTGTCTACAGTCTGCCTGCCTGCCTGTCTACAGTCTGCCTGCCTGCCTGTTTGTCTGCCTGTCTACAGTCTGTCTGCCTGCCTGCCTGTCTACAGTCTGTCTGTCTGTCTGCAGTTACTGTCATCTTCCTTATAGGCCCCACGAGCCGTCTGCCCCACTTTCCGAATTAGGATCAGACCTAGGATATGCCATCTGGATTCATTACAGCTGAGCATCTGTGCTTATTAACTGTTGTTTGTAAAAGTATTTGCGTGGACATGTGAGTATTGGTCAAGTGACTTTCGCAATGACAATCAAACCAGGAGTTACAACATAAACGACCAATACTTTATTTCGATGGAGTGGCCAAGACACCCATCCACAAGCATGCCGACCGGCTTCCGAATCAAGAAATTTCACATGACAGAAAAGAGTTGGACTTATTTCGATGTACAAAACAAATGATACAATTGATATAAATACTTGGCCATCTTAAGGGTACTGTGCCTGCTGTTGTAAGTTGTCTGGAAATGCAAAGTGGTTCCTTAAGGACACGCTGTTGGATTAAAAAAGCACTTCCGCTTTCACATGTTGCATTATTCATGACTCCCAAGAGGGAACATCTGTGTGAGGATGCCTTGTATATACTTTGTTCCGGCGGTCTAGCTAGCACACTAAACCATTGCACAAAGTGAGAGGTCACTGTTATAACCACAAACTCATGTGCTTGTTATTAGAAACCCTTGGTTGACATAACTTGATCATTTCCCCCCCACCCCACCCAAGTTTAAATAAGCAACAAAAACAAATAATCAAGACTTCTGCGAAAATGTCACCCTTTAAGCAAAGCAAGTCTGGATTCATTGCGATCCTGCAATTTCAAGGAACCAATCAATCAAAGTGAGTGCCGTGCCAAAGCTTCTCTCTGTGCACTTCTACCACAGGTGTGGCAAGACTTTAGTGAAACTCAACATTAGTTCGGAAAGACGTCAGACACGGCGTCTGGTTAAAGGTTTCGAGTGAGCAGTGACAAGACCACGACATGTGACAATGGTGATGTTGAGGAAGGCCGTCAAGTCGATTCAAATGCATGAGAAGATGAGGGGGAGGGAAAAGAAAAAAGTGTGTGATTGTGTGTTTACAGCTGTGGCAGCAAGCAGGCACTGTTTACTGACCAACGTTTACAATCACACAAGCTGGTAAACATGTTGCCAGGTAACGGGGACCCGTTAAGACCCTGAGCTAATCTAGAGAAGCCGTGGATTCTGGGAGATGCAGTGCGCTTGCCATTGCCACACATTTCCCAGCTCTTAACGGGTTAATCACATGATGCATCAATCAAAACAGTACTATTATAAGCGGGGGTGGTGGGGGGTCAAATGGAGTGGACGCAATTCCAAGATTAATTAACCCACTTTGTTCCCTTACGCGACAAAAGATAGTGAGACTGTGCTTTCTAGGTTACCCACTTGTTTTCAAGTCTCCAACCTCATATTCAATCTGCTTCTGTTTTTGAAGGTGAGAAACGGTCCCTCGGCGAAACCATTTTTCTCCGAAAGGCCTCGAAGCTCCAACGAATCTCAGGGAGGAAAACAAAAACAAAACGAAACATATAGCAGACAGCACAGAGGACAAGTCGTTTCAACATTGAATAAAGGGGGAGGGGGGGGTGGTTTGAGTGCGCCACGGTTCATGGATGGGCCCTCTGTCTTGGAGAGGGTGACGGGGGGGCAGGGGAGGGATGGGGGGGGGGGGCACTGTTGCGTCGCTGCCGGGTGAAAAAAAGTGGCGCACGGAGCCTCTCTCCTCGTCCGACAGTTTTGGTGGGTTTTGCAGAGGCGGACCGCCCGGCGCGTGGCGTCCGAGTCCGTTCTGTCCGTGGGTCCCGATACTCTACTCCTGCGTCCAACGTGCACGTGTTCACCCCGCCCCCCCGCCCCTCTCCTGACTCATCTGATGGGTGTGGAAGCCAAGCGACGGGCTTGGAGGTCGTTTCAAGCGTCCAACTGGCGTTTTCACACCAAATCCTTTGGCGTCTCAACCCATGGGGAGTGGGAGGGGAGGGGCAGGGGGGGTAAGTGAAGGAGTGCACACTGGGGGAGAGGGCAGCAGGGGCGGGGGTGGATAGTCGAGGCTCGGGACGAGGGGACAGATAGAGGAGAGGGGGCGCGTGACCCTTCAGAAGACGGAGATGAGGGCGAACACGCCATACAGGAGGGCACAGGGGTACGCCACCAGCACCTGCTGGCCGTCCATAGCCAGGGCCGAGATGAAGATCTTGGAGGCGGAGAAACTGCACCAGCCAATGATCGCGGCCGTGATGACGATCCCCATCATGCCTCTGGAGAAAGACAGAAAAAAACACACCCCCGACAACGGTTAATCGAACCCGGGAGAAGGGGGGGGATGAGGGGGGTTGGGGCAGCAGCGACCCCCCCTCGGGGATGACGGGATGGTGAGATGTCACGGGCCGCCGCGTACGTACTGCAAGGAGATGACCACGCCGAAGCTGGACAGGAGGATCATGGGAAGCAGGCAGTAGCCCAGGACGCTGGCGACGCAGCCGAAGGACACCCCGGTCATGCTCATCAGGTTGAGGAGGCAGTACATGCCCAGGCAGCCGATGGCGCTGATACCGTACACGTAGCCAAACTGGATCTTCCCTGTCTTCAGCGCGCCCACACACACACACACACACACACACACAGAGGAAACATCAGCGGATGGCCACTACCGCTCGTTTTACTCCGAACGAGGCGACTGCGGGACTACGTGATATTTTACGGGTCGAGACGACAGCTTGGTGACGCGTTTCGTCGAATACAGCCCCTGTTACGGGATAGGGTTGTTTTATTTGGAGCCGTGGGTAGGTTTGGTTACTTGGGCACTCCAGGGTTTCCTGCAGCACTTTTCAGTTAAGGCGGCCGCGGAAGCAACGCACGCCTGCCGCCTTAACTAGGTCGTCATTTGTTTCCGTTTTTATTGTGATATCTGCCGTTGTCCTGTTTTTGTCCCTTCCATTCCAAACCGTGACTAATGCCAGTCTCCCTACTCTGCAGAAGTCATTGGAGGAAAAACGTTTTGCCCCCCGCCCCCCCCACCACCACCTTAAATGATACATTTTATGGGGGAAACCCTGCACTTACTGTCGATATTCTTGATTTTTTTTGCACTCAATGTATGCACATCTGTCCATCAGTAGAATAAAAGTGTCTGTTCAATGTATAAATATGGACGTGTAGCACTGTGCTTAAGTCTTAAGGATCCAAGATTTTTCACTTAAATAGTGTCACATAGTGCAGAAATAAATAGTGCCTTCTGTATTTGAGCAGCGGAATAAATGTGGCACGTTTGTTTCGTCTATGAATTTCACTGTTTCTTTTTTTTTTGCTTTACTTCTCAAACGTTTTAATCATGCCTTTGGGCCCAGTGCTGAATCCGGACACTACATTTAAATTTAGTCATTTAGCAGACGCTCTTATCCAGAGCGACTTACAGTGAGTACAGGGAAATTCCCCCCGAGGCAAGTAAGGTGAAGTGCCTTGCCCAAGCACACAATGTCATTTGGCACGGCGGGGAATCGATCCGGCAACCTTCTGATTCCTAGCCCGACTCCCTAACCGCTCAGCCACCTGACTACACTTTTCCACGCAGACGACTCAAGAGACGCTAGTTACCAGCAGCAGAGTGGCCCCGAAGGCCAGGCAGAAGACCATGGGGCCGGCCAGGTCCGTCTCATTCATGATGCTGCCGTCGGCCACCTTCAGCGGATGCAGCACGGTCAGCGTCTTCTGCCAGATGTGGTCAAAGTTGATGCCCAGCTCTGCCCGCGGGCAAGGGGGGGGGGGGGGGGACACGGGAAGCCACACGTGAACAAACGGAGATTGAAGTGGAGGAGCCCATTTATAGACTTAAGCAGCTTTGGCCCAGTGAGACAACACATATACACAGGGTTCTCAGGAGGTCATGGATTGGACGCCCTCAATTAAACCAGGGTTAAGCATGGGCCAGAATATCAAAAGCAGAGTCACTAGCCTTAACAGGCAGGACGCTTTTAGAACCTTGGCGTGTCATATCCTTTTTTGCCTTCCCAAAAATCATCAGTAATGTAGCAAGTGTCATAAACCACCGTGTGAATCTTTTTTGAACCAAACCCAGGTTGGACCTAGTAGAAAACTCAATTCACCTAAGCACACTTTTAATTAACCCCATTCAAATGAATGCTTAACGACTTATCCTTAAATATAAAACCATTTCATTGAGGTGACTTGAGGTGCAGAGGTATTAAGAGGCCTATCAAGATTTCTTGAACATTTCTCCCCTAAACACCCACACAGACAGACAACCAGGTGCTCCTTACCCTCCAGAAGAGGTGGTTCGTCCTCAAAGCTGCTGCTGTACATGGACTGTGTGGGGGTGGGGGTGAACGTGGGGGTGGGCTGGTATATCTGGCCCGTGTAAGGCTGTTGCGGCGTCATCACCCCTGCGGCAGCGTAGCCCATGGGCTGGGAATAGTCATACTGGCCATATTGCCTGACAGGACGGAACACGAACAGAAATATCTCACACAAGCACTGAGTCTTTGGAATGTGTACATGCAATTTAGCGCTGGGAGAAGTCAGAGCGAGATGGGATAAGCATTTTTTGGGGTTCTCTGCGGTCCGGATATTTTGTGATGGTTGCGTTTTCGCAGCGAATAAGCTTGTTAGCTGAATTAGCACTTACTTGTTGTAGGGGTCTTCCGAGTTGTTATAGCCATATCCAGCTTGGCCTTGGTCGTCTACACTGTAACTTGACTGGTAGAAGTCGCTGTCAAACGCTGACATTTCTCACCGTCTAAGAAAATAGAATGCTTACTACAGTAGCAGTAACAACACAGTTGGCTCTAACTAGCTTACAACAATTAGCTACAGTTATTATTATTAGCTAGTTTTCAATCTCGCACTACTAGGTACCAAATGTTATCGGCACCCGGCCTTAAGCTTAAGTAACGGTACTGTACTAGCTAGTAGTACAGTATACCAAGCTAACACAGCGGTAGGCTATTAGTTATAGCTCTACAATTATTTAGCCAGCGTCAACTAGACAGAGGTAACTGGCTTGTTCTTGAACTTGTTGGCAATAAAAAAATCACAATAGCTAGTGCTAAAGTTAACGTACTTGTGTATGCTAGCTAGCAAGCAGGCTAATTTGTACAAACATGGGGTCCGGTCGGCGAAGTTATCTAGCGTTAGCTGGCTAGCTGCTGAAGCGCAGATTATGGGAGGGTTAGCTAGCTTGCAAGCTAGCTAGCTAGTTAATAGTAAATGTAACATAATGAACATACGGTTTAAAAATGACACATCAGTTTCGAATTATACATATACAGTTCCATGCAAACTTATCGGGCACCCTGTTAGTTATTACCTGGAATGTAACACAAGTTTACTCTGTACTATGCCAACTCCGTTGCTACGTGTCAAGAGAAAAATAGAACTGTATTTTCCGGAGGGTGCAACGTTGCATACGGGTGGGACAAAGGGACAAGTTGGTATTTTACTTTGCGAAATAAAAATCTAGCTCCCTCCTAAGGAAGTTTATAGAACTGTATTATACATTTGGTTACAAGCGTTTCTAATAAAAACGGTATATTGTTATTCAATAATGTCGAAAATACAGTTTTAAGATGGATATTCATGTATTTTTATACTAATGTTTCCTGTGCCCTGAGGTGTTGGTATCTGTTGTGCCATTATTGCCACTGTTGCATTGTCACTATTGTCGCTATTGTCTCCCTCTTATAGTGCAGTTATGGAACAGTTACAGTTTTTTTCTGAATGGATCGATACTCAAAAAGCAACACATGAATAACGGCATCAAGGCATATGGGTAGGAATACAATCAACTATGGTTTGCCAAAAGACTTTCCCTTGAATGGCAATGACAGACAATACTCAGGGTCAACGTAAAGTGATCAATTGCTCTGTTCAGGGTTGATCCTGAGGGAGGAAAGCGAGCGTGTGATTTGGGAGGAAAGGGAACTTCTGCAGACGGTGGGTGGATACATCTTTGATGATGTGAGACTTGGTGAATGAATGGCCTGGCAGCAGGAGTTTGACAGGAGACGTTATCAGAAAGCAGAAAGATGACAATGTGGAGCCAGAGAAGAAGCAGTTTGAGACGGAGGAATAAAAGGCAGTTGTACTGCGGGCAGCAATATAGGGTCATACGATTGAAATGTGTTGATGACCTTTCTGGATCGAGGTACTATTTAAAGGAAATGATGCATGTACACCACGGAACCACTGGTGTTTATCGCTCTGTTACTATCTTTCCTCTCGAAAACTCTGAGGTGTATTGCTCTCAATCCGATATCCCACCTTCCTAACCAGGAACAACCTACAAGCCTGTGAGCTGAGATGTGGTGACTTTTTGTGCACTATTTAAACGTCGCTTTGGATAAAAGCGCTTGCTTAATGAATAAAAATGTAAAAATGTACACCCATAAGTGGCGCCCAAGCCATTGCAGCGCAATAAAAAATTGAATTAATCAGTTCCTATTAGCTAACTTCTGAAGTGTGGACCAAGACACGGATCACTTCTCTTCAGGGATGGAAGAAATCAATTTGAGACACCCAACACTGATTCATTCGCCAAACACCCCGTGACTAATCTCGACGCTAAAAATGAATCTGTCTACTAATCACTTTGAAACTTTAAGAACACCCTGCTCCTTTATCCACTTAATGAGAGTAAATTGAAAACTGTCAGAGAGACTGAAAGGGAATCTAGGTCAATGCATTGCTATGCAGGAATAATTACCTTCTGCCAAAGTGTGTGCTTTAATCCTGTGTTATTGCCTGCCTCCATGAGTGGATTACAACACCCTTTTTCAGCCATCATCACTCTCCCATTCCCTGCCTGTTCCTTTTTTTCTTTCCACATGCACCAAGGCAATAGATAGACACCTACTGTATAAATAATGACATTTCTCTCTGTGCAAAATCTGTGTGCAATGCGGCAGGAATTGTACATAATTCACCCAGAAAGGGACAGGCCGGCTTTCAATCACAGACTCGAGCTGTGTCCTTTCATCCATTTTTCAGCCGGTCATGGTGTAGCCGCACGGGCGACGAATGAGTCGTCAGTGACCCACGTCAAGCCAGAGGCACTCCACGGGGAGGGGGGGGAGGGGGGGGGGCTTTGACTGCGGACAGTTGCACATTCACAGACCAGTCACGGTGGGTTACAGGCAAAACTATTCCTGTCTCTCTCAGTCTACAGGCTGACGTGACGGGACCGGTGAGAGACAGGCTCCTGGAACCTGTCACGGCCTTCTGGTACATCTGTCAGGAAGACAGGGGGAGAATGGAGGATAAGAAGAGGGATGCACCTTCCTGGGTGTTCCAGTTTCTGACAGCTGGCAGTAGGAAAATTCCAGGGCCGACTGAAACCTTATTTCCATTTGGCATTCTCGTTCAACTTTCCGAGCATCCCTCTGCCTTTGATTCACACGACACAAATTATTTACCGTCGACTCCCACTGGAAACCATTTGCGTGACGTCACGAAGAGAGACGCAGGCCTCAGACGAGAGCCGTTTCGAAGGGACTCACCGTCTGTTTAATTATAGAGGTGCTCTCATGTTTTGGTGGCCTTTAGACTGGTGCTTTGGATGTTGTTGCTGTCTGTAAATTCATACACAAATACATTTAGGCACTTGAGTTCAAACCGGTCCACCCGGAGACTCGCTGAACCCGGAATACCGCCGGAAAAACATGCAGTGCGGTGGAAAGAAATGGGTGGAGTGCCAGACCGTGAGAGAGCAGAGGGAAAACATGGAGAGATGCAGAGGACCCCTCCTACAGCAGCCCACACTGCCACATCCCCCAGTGGATCCTGACACACATCCCCTGACACACTCGGAGCGGCTGCCGCTGCCTAGCAACACGTCATCTGCATGATTGGCCAAATCAACAGGGCGAAGGTCCTCGAAAACGGGGCGGTTGCGCGCCGAGCCGTCCACCAACTTCAAGCGCCGCCGTCTTCCACAACACGATGGCAACCGGCGACCTGTGTTCGTAAAACGAGATGGAAATGCAAAACTAGAGCACACAAAAATTCTCGAGGGGAATGTTCAGGGCGAGGATTCTTTCAGCTTCAAAAAAAGACAGATTATACCAGAATGTTCTGTCCCTGGAGAGGAAGACATGCGTTACGCCGCTCAGAACTTCCGAGAGGGAGAATGGCTGCTGAAGGTACAGTGTAAACCCAGCTGTCTAAAAGAAAATAAGGCTGAGCTAACACAATCCTGCTCCTGAATTCGAAAACTGGTCTACCGGTGAATGCAAACGAATCAAGTATGCAATCAATATCCTGGGATTATAAGGGAAGAAGCTCTGGTGTCCCATTAAAGGGATAAAGTGCTGTGGCCATTTTTCTTTTTGGTATAATCATCCGTTCACCAGCCATCTCTGATCTTTCCCAGACTCCCCATGATGCAATCAAGCTGCACAACGGCAAGCTCTTATCCATTAAATGTTCATCACAACTCTCCGAAAAACCATCAAAAGTTTCGAGTTCCCGATTAATGAATCATGTCATTCGGCCAAACCACAGATGCAAATGATCGTTTGGGGGAAATGATCAGAGACGAGATGGAAGGCCCCCGGGCAGAGATGGATCAGGTGGGCATCGCACAGCCCATCAACGGTGGATATGTAATGGTCTTGGCTCTCCGTTTGTTTCCGGCCCTCCCCAATCTGGCCGCTCAGCGCACCTGCAGCAGCGAGCATCATCATTAGTCGGCGGGATGATAGCCTCCGCGCACTCGATCTGAATGGGGCTGCTGGCAAGGGAACAAGCGCTCAAACTCCTACACCCCCCCCCCCCATCTAACCCCCCCCCCCCCCCCTTCATCTAGTGGTCCCACTTATTTCGGCTGCAGGAGAGAGTCCTGCCAAAGGCTGCCAAAGCCCCTTAATGTGCACTCGTGGGCTCCCTGTTAAGGCTGCTTCTCTCGGGGGGGGGGGGGGAGAGAGATACGGACCGAGTTTAGCAGAAAAAACAGCCGTGCATCGTGGGGAGGATAGACGGAGCCCCGGGGGGGGGGAAGGGGGGGTGGCCACAGAGCTGGAGGGCTGGAGAGCTGGAGGACTGGAGGGTTGGAGGACTGGAGGGCTGGAGGGCTGGAGGGTTGGAGGGCTGGAGGGTTGGAGGGAGGACACAAGCATGGAGCAGCCAGACGATCACACTCACTCATCTCAAACCATCAGCCCCGGGACAGGCACACGTGGGCCAGCCAGGAAGGAACTTGGTGGAGAGAGAGAGACGTCAACGAGGACCGGGAACGCACAGTGCAGGATGCACTGCGATTGTCTTATCTCGCTGGCACAATCCTCCCAATGGCTTCCCTATCAGCCCCCGCTGAGAAGTGCTATACAAAGGGACGCGGTGCCCATCTGCAGTATCCGCTCCTCGCGTCTAGAATCGGTTTCCCACCCGAATCGGCCCTTCTCTCCACGCCGCTCAGAGCGGGCGTGCGGGGAGCGAGATTGGATCACATGTGGCCCGGGGGCGGCAGAACCCCGAACACCCGCTGGCCCGCGGATGTGCTGCGGGATACGCCCGGCCACGCAAGTTACAAAACGCACACGCACGCCAACTCTCTCCTTCCGACGCACATACACCACGTGCACATGAATGTGCTCGAGATGAAGAAACCATCCTGGGTGGGGGGTGAGTCTGGAGGGATGTGGGATGAGGGGGGGTGGGGTGGTGGTGGGAAGGGGGGAGGCGCTCTCCCTGAGGCCCCGTGGCCATTAAACCCACTCTGGGAAGAGGCCGGCGTTCGACATGGAGCCAACAGCACACCCGAACCTGGTGCCTTCCCTAGGTTGCAGCTGTCTGATGAAGATAAATGGCCGACGTCGTGGTTTGTTTGTTTGTGGTTAGGACTCACCTAGACTTGTTCGCTCACTCGTTACACTGCCTTAGTCTCTGCCGCTCGCTGAACAAATAAATAAATGAAGGAATGCATGAATTTATGTGTCAATGAGTGTCACTACAGTGGTGCTGATAGACATATTTTGCCATACCGTGTTATGAATGGCACAGCTCTATGAGTGCACTGTGTTTATAAAAGCTTACGCGATGACCGTCTACATCTCAACTCTCGGCAATATCAAGCCAAATGGGAGGTCAACTTGTCCAAGCCCCTTTACACGTTACATTAAGTCATTTAGCAGACGCTCTTATCCAGAGCGACTTACAGTAAGTACAGGGACATTTCCCGCCCCCCGAGGCAAGTAGAGTGAAGTGCCTTGCCCGAGGACACAACATCATTTGACACAGTCGGGAATCGAACCGGCGACCTTCTGATTAATAGTCCGATTCCCTTACCGCTCAGCCACCTGACTCCCTAAACCCCAACTCACAGGCCAGGCAGTGTGCATTTATGATCCTATAGCCATGGCCTGCTTTCATGTCGGTACACAAAGGTCCTTTGCGAGGCTCTCTCTCTGCAGATCCCCTATAGCATAGTTGCCAGGGCATCACAGGCTGGCCAACAGAGATACTGGGAAAACAATAGGGGGATTCTGTAGGTAGAACCTAAAAGTGACAGAAGAACCATTTGAACATCTTAGAACCTAATGGTCACATGTATCTCCGTATGGTACTGGTTGTCTGGCCTAAATGATCGTTTATTTGTTATTATTATTCAATTGTTACAAAGGGGTTTGTATAAAGGAGCATCCTATTGTTTTGAAAATGTATTAACATTGGCGCTGTATACAGCAGATTATTGACACTCGTTTGGAAACGTGTTGATGAAGTAAATTATTTTCCTTGCGGGTTTTGAAAAAGACACAAAACAATAGTGTCTCCGTGCCAAAGGCCAAAGAAAAGCATTCTATTTAAGTGCATTGAACAAACAGCAAGAGGCGCTGTTGCATATTTATAAGGACGTGATATTCGAAATGTGGAAGTTGGCAGTTTGAGTTTAAACAGTAGGCTGCAAACAACGGGAGAGCCTACCTGAGTTGGAATGCCTTTTTACGCCCTTTCATGATCCCAATATTTAAATAAATTAAAATGGAGCGCCCTATTGTAATTAGGCCTCAAGTTTAGGCGTACAATCGTTTGATAATTAGGTTGAATCGAAATTTAAAAATCGGTAATTGGGTTGTGGGGTTCTTAATGGCGTCCAAGTATTTGTGTTTGTTTTTAGTACATGATTAAGCCTATCATTCAATCGACTGTCATTTGAAATGTGGATGGATTTTCAGCCAGTATACTCCTTTAAGATGATGTAATTCTTTATTATCCATTATGGTTTATCCCTGCACCGCCAAGGCAACATCAGCGGAGACGGTTTTTTTCTTTCTATGAGGCACCACCCTACTCGTAGGGGACCAGAAGAATCGTTTCAGCACCTCGGACAGCGCCAGCCATCTCGCCGCCGGCGCGCGCACGCCCAGGATCCAAAAAATTGCTTCCAGAACCCTCATACAGACAGAAGAATCTTTGGAATTTGTCAAGAGGAAATACTGGAGAGATTCAATTTCTTTCAGGTTAAGACTTCTCCGTGATAAGCTACACAACAGAACCTCTCGGATGTGCAACCTCTGTGAAGTTACTAATTAGAAAAACCTTGTATTCGGATTTCCCCTGATGTTCAAAAGGAACGTAGAACTAAAGCAACACCATTGACTAGCACACCTCTCCCTTTGGACAACATTAAGTTCTTGCTGGACTTCTTATTTGTTGCAAGCTGGATGTTTGCATTGCATGTACGCAAAGAGCATCTATTCGTTTTGCTCGGGGTAACAGCGAGGCAAGGAAGCTGATATCCCGTTTTTTTTTGACGTTTTCTATCTGATCTGACCGCGGCACAAATGAACTCCCTTTTCTTTTCTCGGTAGGGTAATAGCTGGATTCTTTCCCTGAGGAATATGGAATCTGGGCAACGGATGCACCGCTGCAAAGTGCAAGCTTTTCCAACATATGTTTGTTCTGTCTAGTGTGTAAACATTATCTGTCATTAGGAAATACATTTTTGAGTCTAGTGGACAGCCGCCATCCACAACTCTATCCGACGACTAAGGCGACTGGTAGGTGAATGACTGAGTTTGAGATTGTACATTTTTATGAATGTTGAATGTGTTAAACTGTTGTCTAATTCGAATTTCAAGGCATTCACGGCGCATCCTCTGTGTATAACTCAATATTGAAACAACTTTTGGACATACATTCATTCCATTTCGTTGGCCATGACGGAAACGATGGCACTGAGCGGGAATTGTAGGACTAACCCTACGCCCAAAGACCAGGGATCTGTTCAGAATAGTTTCCCAGATGTTGTTGAATTAAATGTCGGTGGGCAGGTTTACTACACGCGTTATGCAACACTCGTGGGCACCCCAAATTCCTTGCTGGGCAAAATATTCTCACCCAAGAAAGATGCCACAAACGACTTGGCGCGTGATCCTAAAGGACGGTATTTTATTGACAGAGATGGTTTTTTATTTCGATACGTACTGGACTACCTCAGAGACAAACAAGTTGTACTACCCGACCATTTCCCGGAGAAAGGGAGGTTAAGGAAAGAAGCGGAATACTTTCAACTGCCAGACTTGGTGAAAATCTTGACGCCCGACGACTTAAAACACAGCCCAGACGACTATTTCCACAGTGATTATGAAGATGGTTCTCAAGGCAGCGACCAAAGGATGTGTCCGCCGTCATCACTTGTGCCCGCTGACAGAAAAAGTGGGTTTATCACAGTTGGGTACCGTGGCTCATGCACGACGGGCCGCGAGAGTCAAACCGATGCCAAATTCAGGCGGGTCCCGCGGATTCTGATATGCGGGAGAGTTGCCCTAGCCAAGGAAGTTTTTGGGGAAACGTTGAACGAGAGCAGAGATCCCGACAGGACACCTGACCGTTACACTTCCCGCTTTTACCTGAAGTTTAAACACCTTGAGAGATCCTTTGACATGCTGTCGGAGTGTGGTTTCCAGATGGTGGCCTGTAACTCTTCGGTCACGGCTTCGTCCGTCAACCAACACACAGAGGACAAGATCTGGTCAAGTTACACTGAATATGTCTTCTATCGTAAGTGTTCAACTTCCATCATCAGCACCACTCATCTTTGAAATGAACACAACAGCTAACCCTTGGAGTAACCACTAGGGGGCACACGTGTTTTCCATTCATTCCTCATAAAGTTACCAATAGAACACACATTCACACACGCACACACAAGCCCTCCCCAACACACACACACACACACACACACACACACACTCACTCACACGCACACACACACACACCATGAAATCATCTATCTTTAAGTAGTTCTGAGAAAGACCCCAGAAGAGCTTTGTGAATGAGCAACACGCACACAGGAGGGGACAGTCGATGATGATTGGTTAAATCCTAGGATCAATGCACCATGTTTCAATATTGACTGAGATCTCTGGATTTGGGATATTTGACTTTGTGATAGTTGTGTCTGCGTTCCCAGAAAGGGCTAGATGTGTGACTGTTCGCCTTCCCGGCGGTGAGTCGGATATTTCAGCCTTCCCCACACTCCTCTCAGGCTGGAGTGGCAGAGGGGAAGACGCCTCTTTTAAAGTCTCTCGTAATATTTTATGGTGCGACAAAAGAGCCCATCCTTAGCGCTGACAGTTCATGATTTGGTGCTGAGCTGCAGTCGAGTCGTGCTTTTTTTTTCGGAGCTGGGAGAGGCTGCCTCACATGGGCTGGTCTACGGGTTCTCGAACCATCCAGGCGAGGCTTTTGCTTCGCGTCAAACCCAACTCGTCTGCCCCCGCGTCAAGTATGTGAGAGATGAGGCCACGGCCGACAGTCACATCGCGAGTCCATGTGTCGAGCGCGCCATGAAAGCACGCTCGTCTTGTATCTCGTCGAGAGATACAACTACAGCGGGCTAGGTTTTGGAAACCCGTTTTTTAGAGGGGAGGGGGAGGGGGGGGGGCAAAGATGATCCAAAACAAAAAATACTCCATGCTCCAGCTCTTTTTTTTCATGTATCAGTGAGACTGTGCACCCAGTAGACTTCTCCTACCCTTGGATTCAGCTCTGTATTTGGTTAACACCCACACTGTGGATTCTGGGTCTGTGCTGAGGTGCAGCCCAGAGGGATTGTATAAAGGTTGAAGTCGCCCAGTGGAATCAATGAAGTCTCTGACAGACAGTCTCTCGTTCTTTTTTCTTTCTCGGCTGCTGGCTGAGTGCGTGCCTGCTTCCTCGCCTCCCTTCACTCCTCCCCTTCTCTCCCCCACCTCCCCGCTTCAAGCCTCTCTCCCCCATCCTCCGTCTCTTCCCCCATCCTCCCCTCTTCCCCAGTCCGTCTCCGTCTCCCCTGCTACGGCAGATCAAATCAAAGCCGAGGAAAGCGGACAGAGAAACAGAGGAGGATTAGCAGTGCTGAAGCAGTGCGGTGTCGAACACAGTCCACCAGTTGCTGCTGTTCGTAGGCCCCGGTGCTCTGTCGGGCCTGTCTTGCCTGGTTGCCGGTCTCGCCTGTCCGTTCCTCGAATTTGTTTATCAATTTGTCGCCCGGTTAGAGTGATTGATAATCAATCACGACAGGGACAGACTGGACTCCCAGCTGGACCCCCCCCCCCCCCCCGAAGGACGACTGAACCGTCCCCCAGGCAGTGTGGCGATGTCATCAGGCCCCCCATCATCACCAGCTCGTTTAGACCACTCTCCGTTTTCCTGACATTGTCGTTATCTGATTATGTTCCCCCGAACAGTCTGTCATTGAGAACGCCCTCTCATATGGGGCGAGGTAGCCACGCGTGAACCAGTTGGCCGTTAGACACAGACATCCGCGGCCGCGCGCGCGCTCACTCACGCATAGCTGAATGATTCTCCTGTGTCCGGTAATGTGTTGTGGCAGGTGGGGAAGAGTGGGGTTACGGCACATTAGTGACCCGACACATCCCAGAACTGCACACCTCTGCGGAGAGCCAGCCAAAACACAACGCCCAAGGTTTCAAGATAAGAAATAAGAGCATTCATTCTTGAACAAATCAGGATTAGGGCTTAGGATTTCTACAGGGAACGTTGTTTTTTTTGTGGGGGGGGGGGGGGGGGGGGGGCTTTTCAATTTGAAATCACACCCTGAACTGACTGACATGGGAATTCTTAGCCACACTGGGCTGATAGCCTGGGACTGCCTCTTCCAGCCAACAGCCCGCCGTCGCTGCCTCGCTGAGTCGCTGCCTCGCTGAGTCGCTGCCTCGCTGAGTCGCTGCCTCGCTGAGGCTTGTCTGGAGACGTGGCATAACGCCGGTGAGGAGGGGGGCTGATTGGTGCAGCTGCTCCTCATGCCCAGCACGCCGAGAGGACCGCCGTTACAGCCTCACATCTGTATAACTCACAGAGGGGGGGAGGAGGGGGAGAGAGAGGGGAGGAGAGAGGAGGGGAGGAGAGAGGGGAGGAGAGAGGGGAGAACAGAGGGGGGAGGAGAGAAGGGAGGAGAAAGTGGAGGATGGGGGAGGAGAGAGGAGGGGAGGAGAGAGGGAAGGAGGGGGGAGGAGAGGGGATGAGAGAGAGGCGGAGAGAGGGGAGGAGAGAGGAGGGGGGGAGAGAGGGGAGGAGAGGGGAGGAGAGGGGATGAGAGAGGGGAGGAGAGAGGGGAGAACAGAGGGGGGAGGAGAGAAGGGAGGAGAAAGTGGAGGATGGGGGAGGAGAGAGGAGGGGAGCTGAGAGGGAAGGAGGGGGGAGGAGAGGGGATGAGAGAGGGGAGGAGAGAGGGGAGGAGAGAGGAGGGGGGGGAGAGAGGGGAGGAGAGGGGAGGAGAGGGGATGAGAGACGTGAGGAGAGAGGGGAGGAGAGAGGGGAGGAGAGAGGAGGGGGGGGGGATGAGAGAGGGGAGGAGAGAGGAGGGGGAGGGGAGAGAGGGGAGGAGAGGGGAGGAGAGAGGAGGAGAGAAGAGGGGAGGAGAGGGGATGAGAGAGGGGAGGAGAGAGGAGGGGGGGGGAGAGAGGGGAGGAGAGGGGAGGAGAGAGGAGGAGAGAGAGGAGGGGGGGGGAGAGAGGGGAGGAGAGGGGAGGAGAGAGGAGGGGAGGAGAGAGGGGAGGAGAGGGGACTCCAGGGGGCATCTACCCCAAATGGTCACCTGTCCCTTTTGGAAGGGTCATTCTATTCAAGAGTTAATTAAACCAATTTACCACAAACAAACCCCCAAGTCATCAGCAACACCTTACAATCCTTTGAACTCAACTTCATTATCTCCCCTTCCTGTAAAAGCAATAGCTGTCCGAGCAAATTGTCTCCTACCAATGAACATAGAAGCTTACAATTCAAACCACATTTAAGATGCATTCATTTTTACAAACACAAGACAAAAATGTCCATTACAAGAGACAACCAGCAAGAGAGAGTAAGAGAGAGATAGAGAGAGACAGAGAGAGAGAGAGAGAGAGAGAGAGAGAGAGAGAGAGAGAGAGAGAGAGACAGTCGGACACTACAATAGAAATCTACCAGAGATCTACCAGCAACAATCCTCAACCCCAAAGGCATGCTGGAAAAGAGCCAAGAGTTTTACAGATAGGGACCTGTTGGGGGGGGTGGCAGGGAAAGAGAAAGACTTCCGTGGAAATGTGAAGTATTTTCCTGTTCCCAGACTGGTGTGCATGCGAAGTGATGAGCAAGGCTGTTTGTGAAGTGCGTTGTGTTGAGCCAGGATAGTGGAGATGAGAGTTTTTAAAGAGGCTCTTCACCAACGCTGCTATGCTGCAATGCATCAAACCATTGTAGGGGCCTTTGGAGCAGAATCTGTGACAAACCTGAAAGCTTGCTCACAAAAACAAACCAACAACCACCAAATCAGTGCCCTATAGAACGCAATGTATCGGTTGTTGCATTGGGTAATAGAACCGCATTTTCTTTCTGTGTCAGTGCAAACCGTTTAGATTTTCGGGGGGAGTTTTGAACCGGAAAAAAAATTGCGAAGAAAACGCTTGTTTAAGCGTCAGATTGTGCTCTTTGCTGTGACGCTTGTCCTGGAATGGTATTTGGGAGGGTGAAGAGGAATCCAAGAAAACAACACCAGGTTCATCAAGGAGGTGCCTTTCATTCAGAACATGGACAATCTCCTCCCTGCTCATTGAAAAACATTAACTTAATTGAGTCATTTCCCCCAGCAAGCAATATTTTTGCCGGCTAAGCGACTGTGGAAAGCTTGCAGAAATTGGAGGCCCATTACCCATGGTGGTCGCTTCCAATTCTGCTGAAACGGTGCAGACAGCAGCCGTGTCTGTATTAGCTGTGTATGTTTGTCAGGTTTAAAAGATAAGTATTTCAACAGATAAAACCAGCCATGTTTGTCAGCATGTGTCTCCCACATGTATTGTGGTTTACTGAAAGCGTCGTGTTATTACCAGTTCTGTGGTGCCGAATGGAGCCTGTTGAATGGATTCTATCTGTGATGTTGTTGTCCATATACTGAGGTTGTACTGTAGTCAGACTATAGTAATCCTGAGACTGTAGCAGCTGTGTCTATACCCTACCCTACCCTACCGTACTAATCTGTGTCTTGAGTGGTAGGGGAGAAACAAACCTCATTCCCATGTTTTAACCACAATTGAACCACCAATTTGTACAATACAGCTATTTCAATGTACGTCAGCCAGGATGTTAGACTAAAAATATGAGGTGTGTATGACTGTTTTAAAGGCAAATTGCCCGTCGAGATCACAGCTGACATGAGTCCTGAGAGTCTGTGCGGCTAGCTGTTACATCAGCCTTTACACAGCTGACAGTAGAGCTCAAGCCTGTTAGTATTCAAAGAGCTGTGTGTGTGTGTGTGTGTGCGTGTGGCCTATATATGGGTGGCCAGAAATGTGAGTGAGCCTGTGTGAGTAGCTTATGTGGATTGTGCGGTTGTGCAGTGTGCGAATCCGTGGGAGCGAAAGAAGGCGAGAGAGAAAAAAAAGGGTCTGAGTGGTCACTGTGTGCGTTTCTGCATGTGTGGGCGCGAGCGGACCGTGTGTTCACGTGTGATCATGTGCACTTGCGTGTGTGTGGGCAATCGAGTCCTTATCTCGGCTTGTGCGCACATGTGTGTGTGTGGAGAGTGTGCACAAGAAAAATTCAAATTCAAGTCCAAGTCCAAATTCATCACCCCGGATCTCATTCTCGCCAATTTGCATCGTTCTCGGTTGACACGTGAGAGACGCGTCTCCCGTTTCATCCGTTTCATCCTGACCTGTCAGTCTGGAAATCGCTGGAGAGGCCTTCGCCAAAACCTACCCTACAGCCCAGGAAATGCGCTCCGCTGGAAAACCGCCACGAGCGCAGGAATGATGCCAGGTTCATACGCTCCCCAATGGTGATTCAGCTCTCGGTTCGACCTCGTCTTCCTGGCCCAGAGTGTACATGTGATGTACAACTTGTCGGAGTCTTTAACTTGCCCGGACTTTAGCTGCAACAGTCATCATGTGGTCAGCCTCGTGTCTTGCGTAATAGAGTGGTAAACACTCGTCTGAGGAGTGGGCTGTCTAGCCCGGTCTGGAAGGCTAATGCTTGTTACCTGGACACCACTAGATAGCGTTGGAAAATTCTAGAATATCAATTGCAGTAGCCCTACGTGATAAATACAGTTTATTTGTGTAGCATTTAAAAAAAAGAGTGTTACAAAGTGCTTTACATGAATCAAATTCAACAAACACAAACAATAAAACGAAATGAAAAAAAAAGAGAGTAAACAACAACAGTGTAAATCCAAAAAATACAAAGAACATCTTCAAGTTCAAGCCTTTTATTGTCAGATGCACAGAACAACACATATAAGCAGTAGAATTGAGAAATATAGGTTTCTTAATTGACGTTGCAGTTACGGACTGGCAACGTCACAAAATTACGTTGCTAGGAGGTCGCGGTTACGGACTGGCAACGTCACAAAATTACGTTGCTAGGAGGTCGCGGTTACGGACTGGCAACGTCACAAAATTACGTTGCTAGGAGGTCGCGGTTACGGACTGGCAACGTCACAAAATTATGTTGCTAGGAGGTCGCGGTTACGGACTGGAAACGTCGGAAAATAACGTTGCCACGACGTTGCGGTTACGGACTGGCAACGTGATTTGGTGACGTTGCCGTTACCTCATGGCGTCTTTCACTTTCCACGTTGCCGCAACGTTGCCAAAGACGTTGCGGCAACGTAAGTTTGGTCAACGAGTGACGTTGCGGCAACGTAAGGGCAACGTAACTGTGTTAGCTGGGCAGGTCAGACTGGTCACTGAAATTCTTAGCACAAGACAACGCAACGCAACCTGGCATAGCATAACATATATGTACACAGAACATGGGATTACATCTATGATAAGCAAAAATATAGTAAACCTCTTCATAAACAAAAAATATACAATATTCAATACAGTATACTAAACCTCTAAATACACATAATAACCTATACTAACCATATAAAGCTATACTAACCTAAGACAAGTGAAGTACAATAGTGCAATATTGCTGGTGCAACCAGTAGCTGAGATGATCTATACTAACCTTATAAACCTATGCTAACTATGCTAACTATCTTAAAAGAATAGTAAACAACAACAATGAGTAATAGATAACAAATTTAAGATGGTTGTGGTGGTGGGGGGGTGGGGCTATTCAGTAAAAGCTGTTTTCATTCTTGTATGATACAGTGACTAACAGTCGGAGAGATTGCCTAAAAACATTCAGGGACTTGTAGTGTTTTGAGGGTCGATAGCGTTCCGGCAACTTGGTCAGTTGGGCAAGGCATGCTTAATCAAGCACAACTAAGTGATTCGAGGGGATTTCCAATGGACTTGGAGACATGTGGACCAGGAGTGTGCAGGAGCGGGCGTGTTCTGTCAGGGGAGCTGGGTATCCATGCTGTCTCCTATCACACAGATTGGCTTGTTGTCTCTGTAGTATCTGGAGCATGAAAGTGCTCTGATAGCATTTTCTCTGTCTCTCTCTGTCTCTCTCTCTCTGTCTCTCTCTCTCTGTCTCTCTCTCTCTGTCTCTCTCTCTCTCTCTCTCCTCTTTCTGTCTGTCTGTGTGATGG